>NW_002476523.1:0-288477 GCF_000189635.1 Tetrahymena thermophila SB210 | reverse complement strand
TAATTTCTATTATAAAAATTATTTATTTAAAAAATTGAAAATTAAATATACAAAATATATTAATAATAAAAAAAATAATATCTTTTAATTAAATATACTTGAGATCAATATGGAGAATCTAATGAGGTAAATATGAAGACCTTAAAAACTTTTTTTATTAATTAAAATAAATTTAAAGGATATTAATATAAAAATTAATAATTACTTCTTCTAATTAGTTATATTTTTTAATCTATTATATCATTTATTTATTTTTCAAAAATATTGAATAGCAATTTATTAAATTTGATTAATTTATTAATTAATTATAAATGGATAAAAAGAACAAATAAATATAATAATTAATTAATTATCAAATATAAATTTATAATTTGGTTTTATGAAGAGATATCACAGAAAAATATATTTAAATTTCACTATTTAAATTTAATATTTGTATTTAAAACAAAGGCTTAAAAATATATATAGTAGGAATTAGATATGGTTAGTTATTTATTTAGTCCTATTTGAAAAAATTCTAATAGTTAATGTTCTTAAATTTTATAAAAATAATGTTTATAAGTAGATTTTTCTGTTTTAGTTCTGTAATTTTAGGAATATTTATAATATCTCTAATATAGCAAGTTGCCATACATAAATTTCATGATTTGCATGCCACTTTTTATGAAATAGATTTTTTTATTTATTTATTTATTAAAAAATTTGATATATATATATATATTTATTATAAAATTATTATTAATTAATAATTTAATTTATTATAATTTCAAAATAAATAATTTTTTTACATTTTTAAAAACTCGTTCGTTTCTCCCGAATAACGAGGGACGAGGTCTGGATCATTACGGTATTTTTTAAATTATAATAAATTAAATTATTAATTAATTATAATTCTATTATAAATTATAAAAATCAGATTTTTTAATAAATAAATAAAAAATATATTTCAAAATAAGTGACATCCAAATGACGGAATTTTTGAATGGCATCTTGCTATACTTCGGGGTATTATAAATTAGATTAATTGGATTTTAGAAAAAAAAATAATTTTAAAATGTTTAATAAATCAGTGATTAAAGGGATTTAGATTATCCTTTTTCAGAGATAGAAATTTGTTTAGAATATAGTTGATTTATTTATTATTAATTAAACATCATATTTATACTTTTATTTGATATTTAAATTTATGAAAATTTATTATTTTAAAAATAAATTTACTCTAAATTAGATAAATTTATTATGATTAAATTCTCAAATTTTTTGTGAAATTTAAATGTTTTAAAATAAATAATAAAAGAGATATTTTAAATATTAAAAAATAAAAAAATTGGTTAATAAAATATTTATATTATATGAATACATAAATAAATAAATATATTAATAAGTGATAAAATCTATTTATTTTATAATGAATCTAAAATATCTAAAATATCAGAATAATAAATTTAGAATATTAGCAAAGCCTAAAATATAAATTATTAGACTTGTATCGGATGTAGTAGATTAGTTATTATTTCCTGAAGCTGGATTAGATGATGTTTTACACATATATCCAGTATCTGCAGTGGCTGATTGACCACTAGGACAATCAGCTACGCATGTTTTTCCATCGTAATATTAACCTACAGGAATATTACTACTACCAGAAGCTAAACTGCAAGATTTACAAACCCAACCATTAAGATTAGATCCTACTACAAATAATTTACAATCAGTGACAGAACATACGTTTCCTTATCCATGAGTAAATAAGTTTTATATGACATTAGTTGCTCCACATCCTCCACAAGTTGAAGAATCAGTAGAGCAGGCTACAGTAGCTCCAGGATTAGGAGGGTTTTAGCAAACAAATCCCGTATCTGCAGATGCTTGTTAACCGATAGAACAATTTTTCACACAAGTTTTACCATCAAAATATTAGCCTGCAGCAATATTACCACTACCAGAAGCATTTTAACAAGAATTACAAACCCAACCATTCAAATTAGATCCTACCACAGACAAGTTACAATCAGTGATAGAGCATAAGTTTCCTTTTCCATGAGTAAATAAATTTTATATGGCATTAGTTACTCCACATCCTCCACAAGTTGAAGAATCAGTAGAGCAGGCTACATTAGCTCCAGGATTAGGAGGGTTTTAGCAAACAAATCCCGTATCTGCAGATGCTTGTTAACCGATAGGACAATTTTTCACACAAGTTTTACCATCAAAATATTAGCCTGCAGCAATATTACCACTACCAGAAGCATTTTAACAAGAATTACAAATCCAGCCATTCAAATTAGAACCAATTATGTTGGAAAAGCAATCAGTAACTTAACATGAAGTACCTTTTAATTTAGTGAATAAGTTTTAGATATCGCTTGTTGATCCACATCCTCCACAGGTCTATACATCTTTTGAACATGCTACAGGCACCCCTGGATTGATTACTTAACAAGTATACCCAGTAGCTGCACTTGCTGATTAACCAGGAGGGCAATTGTCTGTACAACTTGAACCATTATAATATTTTCCTTATAAAGGTGTATTGGTATTAACAAAGCTACAAGAATTACAGACCCAACCATTAAACTTAGTGACCTAAGTGCAATCTTAAACAATACAATTATTTCCGCTCATAAAATTGAATTAGCCTTATATAGTAGCATCACTTCCACATCCTTTACACGTTTAAGAATCATTAGAGCATGGAACCGCTACTGGAACTGGTGTGCAAATGTAATTAGTATTAGCACTTGCTGATGTTCCAATTGGGCAGTTTTTAACGCAAGTATTAGCATTTGGGTCATAGAATTCACCTTATAGGATATTATCACTTCCAGTGGCAAGGGCACAAGATTTACATATCCAACCATTTAGAGATGTAAATGCATAGTAATGGCAATCAATAACAGAACAATTTTATTCAGATACATAATTAAACATGCTTACAGTATCAGGATTTATTCCGCATCCATTACAAGTTTAAGAATCTTAAGAGCATTAAACTTAAGTACCTGGATTAGGCGGGGCTAAACAAACAAATCCAGTTGATAAATCTGCTTTATAACCTGGAGGGCAAGTATCTGTGCAAGTTTTATGATCATAAAATTTACCTTTTGGAATATTTCCACTTCCAGGAGCTGTACTACAGGAGTTACAAACATAACCATTTAAAAATTTAACTGCGTTAGGAGAGCAATCAAAAACATAACATAAATTATCTCCATTATTATTATATCTAAATTAGTAAGCGTAATAAACGTTTTTTCCACATCCATTGCAAGTTTGATCACCTTGATCACAATTAACCCCCTAACCACTATTTACTACTTCACATATATAACTTGAAAAATCTCCTGCTTATTAACCTTAAGGGCACTCATTAACACAGTTTGTACCATCAAAAAATGGACCCGGTGTAACTTATTAAATGCTATTAAAACAAGAATAGCAAATCCAACCATTCTTGGCATTTCCAATAGTTAAACAATCAGTCACATAACAGGATTGATTTGAATTATAGGTAAATAGTTGCTAAATGTCAGGAGTTGAACCACATGCAGAGCAATTCTAGTTATCATAAGAACAATCAGTTTCATCACCTTAAATAATGGCTTTTATAGCAGAAAATGAAATATAGCTTATGAGAATTATGAAATTTAAGTTTTTCATTTTACATAAGATTATTTTTTATGTTTTTTAGTTAATTTAATTATTAATTTTCTAAAAACTGTGAAACACTAATAATATTTAATGATGAATTTGAAACAGTCAATTTTATAATTAGATTTTAATTTCTTAAATATTTCTTTTAAATCAGGTAAATTATTTAATCAAAAAGTTGATTTTTTAAAAATCATAAGATACAATAATTGCAAATCTTTTTTTTAAAATTCAAAAATTTTTATTTTTATACAAAAAATATTTCTAAAACAAAATTTATCTACTATTAAATATTCAAAATAATTATCTGTACTAAAATATAATATTAAAAAAAAATGTAAGTTGAATTCCTCACTAGAGTATGTACGATTTAATACGAATCAAGGAACTAATATTGATGAATTACGGTAACTATAATTAAGGAAATCAGATTACAGAGCTATACTAACCTGAAAATATTTGTAGCATTATTATTATTATTACTAACATTAACTTAATAACTCTTTTTAGCTTACATAAATAATTTTCCCTTAATTGTTATTAGAAAGAATTTGAATTACAAAAAATAATTAAATTAATCTTATAAATTCTAAATGTAATCCTTCAATTAATTACTTAGATCTAATCTAAAAATTGATGAATTTTTATATGTTAAGGATAATTAATATGTCTTTCGAATTAAAATATGATCGCCATCCATCTTATAATAAAAGCACATAATATGAATTTCATAAAATTATATTTTAGAATATCTTAAAATAATGATAAATTAAAAAAATTGCTCTAAGTTATTAATATTTACAGATGTTGAATAAAAACTTTATTGTTTGTTTTTTTGCTTGAAAGCTTGATAGAGAAAAACAAATCAAAAAAATAATTGTTTCACTTTTTAAAAATACGAATTGAAGAATTAGTTTTTAATTAAGAAAATTGTACTTGAAGATATATTTGATTAAATTTTTCTTAAAAATTCTAATCAATTCTGAATAAGTTATTAATTAATATTGAATTTTCAGAATCAAATAGTGTAATTAAAATAATAGGCTAAAGTGAAGAAATTAGTTTAAAAAATTGATTTGAATCAATTTGACAAGCCTTTTCTTACAGATTTTAAATGTTTATAATATAAAAATTGTTTGATAAAAAAAGATATTTCATAAAATATTATTAAATTTCTTTATTTTATATAGAAATTAAAATATGGTTATTTTTTGAATAAGTATGAATAAAGTGTTTTCTGAATAAATATTTGAGATTATATTTTTAATATATATTAATAATTTTATTTTCTCAATCCATAGAGATTATTCTAATCATAACAGCAAACAGATAAGATGTTTCAATTTAAATTTATATTAATAATGTAAACTGATCCTTCTTTCTCATCAATTTACAATATCTAAAACAAGAGTTACTTATTATTTGTAACTTAAAATAATAAATTGATGTTTTTATCATTAATTGAAAAATTTTTAAATCAGGCGTAACATGATTCTTCAGGCTTTAGAAATTTATATATTTCATATCTATCTAGAGTGTGATTTATTTATAGTAAAAATGTTCAATTTATGACAACATTTACTAATTAAATATCTATTAAGTTGAATTTTAAGGTATATAAATATTAAAATTTCAAAGAATTTTTATAAAGTTTTATCACTGATAACTATTAGTTAGAAAACTATTTAAATTATTTTTTAATATTCATGTATTATAATGGTAATTATTTCTTTTTTCCTTACTTAGTTTTCTTTTGATTTTTTTAACTAAGCAAATGAGCATTATACTATTTTTTTAATTGATAAAAGAGATATCCAAAATTCAGGTAAAAAATAAGCAAATTAGCTGATCTGTGATTTGGCATATAGAATTAATTTAATAATATATAAATATCTTTTTATAATTAAAAAGTTATTTTTTTACATTATTATTTGATATAAGTAAAATAAAAATTTATTTATAATTCTACCTTTATTAATAAATAATTTGGATATTCTATATTTTTATATATATTTTTTTTTTTTCTTTGAAAAATGATAGTGAGATGTAAATATAATTATTTCAGATTAATATACTCTGTTTTGAAATTTGATTTAATTATTCAAATAAGTTATAAAATAAATTAGTTATTAATTTTCTTATCAATTCTGAAAACGATAAATAATATACTTTATAACATATTGCGGATCACAAAATTAAAACCCCCCAACTGTAAATCATTTAATTATATTGAATTCAGTATTTAGGAAATAAAAATTAATTTTTTAAACAAAATTTATATTTATTATTTCAAAATAACTTCTTTTAATGTATTTGTTTATTTTGAAGAAAATTTGTATATTTAGTCTTAAATATTTTTGAAAATATTATTAAATAAATTACAGAAATTATTTTTTTTATTAAAACTATATTTTACCAATAACAGATATTCTTATTTTTAAACTATAATATAAATAGTATAAATTATAAAAATAACATAAAGATGCTCAATATGGGTGACAGGAGGGAACTATAGAATAATATAACTTGTTATTATTCGTGTATGTAGCCATGAAAAAGGCTATACTCAAGGATACTTCACACACATATATATATAATAATAAGAATGAATTATTCTATAATTATATTTTTTGGTTTCTCCCTTCGAAAATATATGTTGAGAGGTAAGTTTATAATTTATTATTCAGATTTTTATTTAATTCAATTTTATTTTGAAATAAATTTATCAATTAATTTAAAATAAAAAACTTGAAATTTTTAGATAAAATTTGGCTTAGCTTTTTTCAGATATAAAAATTTCTTTAGAATATTGAGTGCTAAATAGCTGATTTGTTTATTATTAATTAAATATCATATTTATCCTTTTATTTTTTACGTTTATCAAAATTTATTATTTTAAACATTAATTTACTTTAAATTAGATAAAAATATAATAATTAAATTATAAAACTTTTTTATGAAATTTAAATGTTTTAATTTATTTAATAAAAGATATATTTATTTTTTTAAATTTAAAGATAAAAATAATAATTTATAAAATATTTGTAAAATGTTTATCATATGAATAAAAAAATAAATATATTAACAAGTGAAACAATCTATTTATTTTTTAATATAATCTAAAATATCAGAATAATAAATTTAGAATAGCAGCAAAGCCTAAAATGAAATTTATTAGACTTGAATTGGATGTAGTAGATTAGTTATTATTTCCTGAAGAAGGATTAGATAGTGTTTTACACACATATCCAGTATCTGCAGTTGCTGTTTGGCCACTAGAACAATTAGCTACGCATGTTTTTCCATCGTAATATTAGCCTACAGGAATATTATTACTACCAGAAGCTGAACTACAAGAGTTACAAACCCAACCATTAAGATTAGATCCTACCACAGATAAGTTACAATCTGTTACAGAACATAGGTTTCCTTTTCCATGAGTAAATAAGTTTTATATTGTATTAGTTGCTCCACATCCTCCACAAGTTGAAGAATCAGTAGAACAGGCTACAGTAGCTCCAGGACTAGGAGGGTATTAGCAAACAAATCCAGTATCTGCAGAAGCTTGTTATCCTGATGGGCAATTTTTTACACAAGTTTTACCATCAAAATATTAACCAGCAGCAATATTAGCTCCTCCAGATGCATTTTAACAAGAATTACAAACCCAACCATTAAGATTAGATCCAACTACAGACAAGTTACAATCAGTGACAGAACATAGGTTTCCTTTTCCATGAGTAAATAAGTTTTATAACGCATTAGTCGCTCCACATCCTCCACAAGTTGAAGAATCAGTAGAGCAGGCTACAGTAGTTCCAGGACTTGGAGGGTATTAGCAAACAAATCCAGTAGCAGCAGAAGCTTGTTATCCTGATGGGCAATTTTTTACACAAGTTTTACCATCAAAATATTAACCTGCAGCAATATTACCACTACCAGAAGCATTTTAACAAGAATTACAAATCCAACCATTCAAATTAGAACCAATTATGTTGGAAGAGCAATCATTAACTTAACATGAATTACCTTTAGATTTACTGAATAAGTTTTAAATATCGTTTGTTGATCCACATCCTCCACAGGTCTATGTATCTTTTGAACATGCTACCGGCACCCCTGGATTCATTACTTAACAAGTATAACCAGTAGCAGCACTTGCTGATTAACCAGGAGGGCAATTTTCTACACAGGCTTAACCATTATAATATTTTCCTTACATGGGTGTATTGATAAATAATGGGTTACAAGAATTACAGACCCAACCATTAAACACAGCGACCTAAGTGCAATCATTAACAATACAATTATTTCCGCTCACAAAATTGAATTAACCTTATGCAGTAGCATCGCTTCCACATCCTTTACACGTTGAAGAATCATTAGAGCAGGGAACCGCTACTGGAAGTGGTTTGCAAATGTAATTAGTATTAGCACTTGCTGATGTTCCAATTGGGCAACTTTTAACGCAAGTATTAGCATTTGGGTCATAGAATTCACCTTATGGGATATTATCACTTCCAGTGGCAAGGGCACAAGATTTACAGATCCAACCATTTAGAGATGTAGTTGCATAGTAATGGCAATCAATAACAGAGCAGTTTTACTAAGATACATAATTAAACAAGTTTTGAGTATCGGGATTATTTCCACATCCACTACAAGTTTATGAATCTTAAGAGCATTAAACTTAAGTACCTGGATTAGGTGGGGCTAAACAAACAAATCCAGTAGATTAATCTGCTTTATAACCTGCAGGACAAGAATCTGTGCAAGTTTTATGATCATAAAATTTACCTTTAGGAATATTTCCACTTCCAGAAGCAGTACTACAGGAGTTACAAACATAACCATTTAAAAATGTAGATGCGTTAGAAGAGCAATCCATAATGTAACAAACATTATCTCCTTGATCATAATTAAATTAATTTGTGTAATCTCCATCTTTTCCACATCCATCGCATTATTGAGAACCTTGATTGCATGTAACTCCCTAACCTGGGTTTGCTACTTGACATTAATAACTTGTAAGAAAACTTGCATATTAATTTTAAGGGCAATTATTAACACAGTTTGTACCATCAAAATATTCACCCGCTGTAACTTATTAATCGCCATTATAACAAGATTAGCAAATCCAACCATTCTTGGCATTTCCAATATTTGAACAATCAGTAACATAACAGGCTCCTTATAGATAGGTAAACAGTTACTAAATGTCAGAAGTTGAACCACATTTAGAACAATTTTAGTTATTATAAGCACAACCAATATAACTTCCTTTAATATTGGCTTTTATAGTTGAAAACAAAATACAACTTATGAAAATTATGAAATTTAAGTTTTTCATTTGATTTAAGATTATTTTTTATGTTTTTTATTTAATTTGATTATTAATTTTCAAAACACTGTGAAACACTAATAATATTTAAAGATGAATTTGTAACTTTCAATATTATAATTAGATTTTATTTATTTAAACATTCCTTTCAAATTAGGTGAATAATCTAATAAACAATTTGTTTTTAAAAATCAAAGATATAATAATCACTTATCTTTTATACAAATTAAAAAATTTTTTTTACAAAATAGATTTCTAAAATTATATTTAGCTACTGCAAATAATCACAAAAATATTCTTTATTATGAGATATATAAAATATTTTTAATTATTCTTAAAAATCTCATAGATTTTGCTAAATTATTTCTTTATGCAAACGTGTATTCAATATTACAATACATTCAATTCAAAAATCTATAATTATGGTAATCAGATTAAAAAGTTATTCTAACCTGAAAATATTGATAGCAATATTATTATTATCTAACCTGATAACACTATTTTACTTACACAAATAATTTTTTCTACATTATTTTGATAAAAATTCAAATTACAAAAAATAATTAAATTAATCCTACAAATTCTTTAAATTGTAATCTTTCAAAATGATTTACTTAGATCTAATCTTAAAACAGGTGAATTTTTATTTTTTCAATTTTATTTATGATTGTTTAAAACAAAACAAGTAAAAATAATTATTTTATTTTTCAAAACTTAAAGTAAATATGAGTTCAAATATGATTGTCAGTCATCTAATAATAAAAACACTAATTATAGGAATTTTATAAAATTATTTTTTAAAATATCTTAAAATAATGATAAATGGAAAAGTTTTCTCGAAGTTATTAATATTTATAGATGCTGTGAAAAAGCTTTTATTATTTTTCAGTAATATAAAAAAATGTATTGAGTTTATTTATTTTTGCTTGAAAATATGACATCGAAAAACAAATCAAAAAATAATTGTTTCACTTTTCAAAAATAAAAATACGAATTGAAGAATGATTTAGTTTTTAATTAAGAAAATCGTATTTTAAGATATATTTAATAAATAAGTTATATAATTAAATTTTTCTTAAAAATTCTAATCAATTCTGAATAAGTTATTAATTAATATTGAATTTTCAGAATCAAATTGTGTAATAAAGATAATAGGTTAAAGTGAAGAATTTAGTTTACAAAATTCATTTGAATAAATTTGACAAGCATTTTCTTTTAAATTTTAAATGCTTTTTTTTATAAAAATTGCTTGATTGAAAAAGATATTTAATAAAATGTTTTTGATTTAAATATCTTTATCTAATATTAAAACTGAAATATGGTTACTGTTTGAATAAGTATGAATGAAGCATTTTCTTAAAAAATATTTTAATATAAATTTTTATATAATTATAAATATATTTTTTTCTATCTATAAGAGATTATTATTATCATTAAGCAAATAAGACGTTTCAGTGTAAATTTTTATTAATAATGTAAACTGCTTCTTCTATTAATTTACAATATCTAAAACATGAGTTAGTTAGTTAGTTATTATTTGTAACTTAGATAAATTAATTAAAGTTTCTACCATAATTTTAAAATTTTCTAATCAAGTGTAATATGATTCTTTCGTTTTAGCAATTTAAATACTTTATGTCTTAGAATATTATTTTTATTTATTATAAAAATGGTTAATTTATGGCAAAATCACTTAGTTAAATACCAATTAAGTAAGGTTTTATGGCATATAAATATTAAAATATTAAAAAATTTTTATACAATTTTTATCACTGATAACTATTTGAAAACTATTTAAATTATTTGTATATAATGGTAATTATTTAATTCTTTTTTCTTTGCATAGTTGTCTTTTTGGTCTTTTTAACTAATAAAATAGACATGATAATTATTTTTTTATTGATAAAAGAAATATCTAAAATTCAGGTAAAAAATAAGTAAATTATCTGATTTGGTGTATAGAATGTAATTAATTTAATATTTAATAAATAACTTTTAAAAATTAAAAAGTAATTTTTATATATCATTATTTGATATATGTTATAATTATACGCTTAATAATAATTCAGATATTCTATATTTTACTATCACTTATTCCTTTTTTTAAATAATGTTTGTGAAATGTTAAATATATTTATTTTATTTTCATATATTGTGTTTTGAAATTTGATTTAATTATTCAAATAAGTTATATAATTAATTTATTATTAATATTCTTATCAATTCTGAAAAAGATAAATAATTAATTGTTTCTTAGATAGATAGATATTGGGAATCACAAAATTAAAACTCCCAACTGTAAATAAATCAAGTAATTATATTGAATTCAGTATTTAAAATTTTTTATCTAAAATAATTAATTTAATATTTAATAAATAACTTTTAAAAATTAAAAATTAATTTTTATACATCATTATTTGATATATGATATAATTATACGTTTAATAATAATTCAGATATTCTATATTTTACTATCGCTTATTTCTTTTTTTAAATAATGTTAGTGAAATGTTAAATATATTTATTTTATTTTCATATATTGTGTTTTGAAATTTGATTTAATTATTCAAATAAGTTATATAATTAATTTGTTATTAATTTTCTTATCAATTCTGAAAAAGATAAATAATTAATTGTTTATTAGATAGATATTAGCAATCACAAAATTAAAACTCCCAACTGTAAATCAAGTAATTATATTGAATTCAGTATTTAAAAATTTTTAACTAAAATAATATTGAAACAGTATTTTGATTGTTTTATAAAAATTTTGTTACAGTTTTAAAATTTTAATATTCACCATAAATAAAAAAGGTATTAACAAAATATAATAGAAAGAAAGAAAGAAAAAAAATGCTTATTTTATTATAAAATTAAACAAATTTATATAACAAATTCTCTGTTACATGTGATTATTTGTAACAATTGCTTATTTTTACTATTTATAATTTAGTCAATTAACAACATTTATAGTGAATAACATTAGCAAAAAATATATTATGTTTTATTTTAATGCTGATCAAAAAGAAGAAAATTTATTTGTAAGCAAACATTGTAATTAATTATTAATATATTTGATTTTGTTTCCAAATAATTTAATTATAATACAATTAAAAAAAGTTACATAAATTGTGATTCATTTATTCAAGCGATTAGAATACTAATTATACAACCTAATATCAAATAAAATCTATGTAAAATTGAATTTCACCTCACCCAGTAATACCAAATTTTATTAATATTTCTTATTTTATTACCTAAATAGATTACCATCTTTGATTTCTTAATCTAATTAGCTTAATCAGATATAAATTTCCTAATTTTTAATTTTAATAGCAACTAAATCAATATAGATAAATTCAAAACTATCATATTTATAGGGTTGAAAATTATATATAGAGCATAGCCTCAAAAAATATTTTAATATTTCTAATTTAACAAATTAAAAAATAAATAGAAACAATTTTTTAAATTTTTGTTCAAAATTTTTAAATAAGTATTTTGAAGACATTCTTATTATTTTTCATTTAATTAATCAAAATATATAAGAAAATAAATTTTTTAAACATACATAATCTTTAATTTAATTATGATTATTTCTAAATATTATTTAAATAGTTGCTAATAAATAGCAATGATTATTTTTTGTATTCCAAAGTGACATAATTGTTTTAATTTAATCACAAATCATTATTATGTTAAACTAAATACAATCACATAATGATTTTGTGGACCAATACATTCTTACTGTAATTTTTTCACTATTCTTTTACTTGTATTGTATGTAATATGCTAAAGAATTTTTAAAGTTTTTCAATTGCTATATTTATTTATTTTACAATTCCATATGATGATTTTTATGATAGTCATCTACCCAAAAATATTTATTTGATAAGTTATGTATTTTTTTTTATAGGTTATAATTTCAAAATGCTTAATAGAACTCAACTGGACTTTCCTTTATAGAGACTTAATTTATCTTTATGTAAAATATGATTATAATTTCTTAGAAGTGAAATTTATCATTTAAAAATTGTAAAAATATTTAAAATTCTAAATAATAATTAATTAAAAAAACCCATAAAAATGTTTATTGAAAGAAAATTTGATTTAAAAACTTGAAATTAGATAATAATTAAAGTCAAGCTAATGAGTTACTTCTATCTACATCATTTCGTGTCATATCTTATTACTCATAGCGCTAAACTTTTTATTTATTTTTATTGTTGACAAAATGCTAAGTAAACTATAAACTATTGAAATAAGAAGAATAAATTTAGCAAAATTAATTATATTATAACAATACTATTATAAAAATATTATTTATATAATAAACTTCAATTTACTTAGAAATTTCATTTATTTCTTCAATATATTATTTATTGAGAATATTTCTGGCATAATATAGCTCTAAGAATATCTCTTTATACTTACTTCTTATTTTTTAGATTAAAATAATCTAGTTTTTCATTACAATTTCTTGCATATATTTGATGTAATTTTTTTAATCCTTACTTTATACAGAGTACATAATAAAATTGCAATTTGTTTATGATAGCTAATGAGTTACTTCATTTTAGCAGAAAAAAAAACTTATACTCATAGCACTGAACTTTTTATTTATTTTGACTGTTAAAAAAATGCTAAGTAAACTATAAACTACCGAAATGAGATAAATATACTTAGCAAAATTAATTATATTATAAAAATACAATTATATAAAAATTATAAAATAATAAACTTCAATTTGCTTATTATTTATTGAGAATATCTCTAGCATAACAAAGCTCTAAGAATATGCTTTGCATATATTTTTTAGATTAAAATAATCAAGTATATCATTCAAATTTCTTGCATATATTTGATATAATTTTTTTACAATAAAATTGAGTTATTTATAATAATTTAAATTAGTTTATATTTTTTCTTTGTTTTTAATTAGCCATTTTATTTAATTTATTTATATCTTCTTCTTTTCTATTTTACTTTAAGTATTTAAAAATATTAAATATTAATTTCTAGATGCTTTAAAATTATCAACTTTTTTATATTATTAATTAATTAGGGCATAAATTATAAATTAATTTTTCTTTTAAAAATAAATGCTAATAATTTGAAGATTATAAATCATAAGCCAAATCCATAAAAAGTTAAATACCAAATATTTTCCTTTTAATTACTTTAGAAATATTATTATTTTAACATTAAAGTCAAGTTAATGAGTTACTTCATTCATATGAAAAAAAAACATATACTCATAGCGCTCGCTGAACATTTTATTTATTTTTACTATTAAAAAAACACAAAGTAAACTATAAACTACCCAAATAAGATAAATATATTTAGCAAAATTAATTAATAAATTATATTATAAAATACAATTATATAAAAATTATAAAATAATAAACTTCAATTCGCTTAGAAATTTCCTTTATTTCTTCAAAATCTCAAGCATAAAATAATCAAGTATATCATTCAAATTTCTTGCATATATTTTAATCTTTATTTGATTACATCTATAATAAAATTGGTTTTATTTATGATAATTTAAATTAGTTTATATTTTTTCTTTATTTATAATTAGCCATTTTATTTAACTTATTTATGTCTTCTTCTTTTCTATTTTACTTTAAGTATTAAAAAATATTAAATATTAATTTCTAGATGCTTTAAAATTATCAACTTTTAATAATTATTTATTAATTAATTAGGGCATAAATTATAAATTAATTTTCTTTTAAAAATAAATGCTAATAATTTGAAGATTATAAATCATAAGCCAAACCCATAAAAAGTTAAATACCAAATATTTTCCTTTTAATTACTTTAGAAATATTTAACATTAAAGTCAAGCTAATGAGTTACTTCATTTTTAACGGCAAAAAACTTTATACTCATAGCGCTGTACTTTTTAATTTTTATTTATTTATTAATTTTAATTAGCATATCATATTATTTATCAAATTTACCACTAAAAAAGATTTGATATTAATACTTGAATTTGTTAAAATTTTGAAAAATAACATTAAATGATGATTATCTATTATTTTTATTTAAAGTTTAATTCTATTTCAAACTGATTGAAGAATTTTACAGATTAGACCAATAAAATATAAAGAGTTAATGAATTCTTGTATAAATTATTTTACATAATATAAAATTAAAGTCAAGCTAACAAGTTACTTCAGCTTCAAATTACACTCTCTTATACTCGTGACGCTGTACTTTTATAACTTTAAGGTTTCGTGGATGTATTAATAACCTATTATTTTGTTTAAAAGAAAAGAAGAAACATGATCATTGGAGAAATTTATAAATATGTCAAAAAAGAATAAATATTTTTTTAAATTACGAGTTGACTTAAAAATGCACAGATAATTTATAATTAAAGAAAAGATATGCATTTTTTGAGAGAAATTGAAAATGAAATTTAAAAAAGTGAGAGATAAGAAGTGAATATTAATAGTTATTTATTTAGTTTTTTTGTTATTTTGCGGGTAATATATCTTTAAGTTTTAAAAATTATAATTAATTAATTTTTAAATATTTTTTGTAAATTTATCAATCAAAAATTATAAAAAACAAAAGTTATCTTCTTATTCATTCATTATAAAAATATAAACACTATACAAAGCAGTAGATATGTCAGGAGAAACAGA
The DNA here is from genome assembly GCF_000189635.1 of Tetrahymena thermophila SB210. NCBI lineage: Eukaryota > Ciliophora > Oligohymenophorea > Hymenostomatida > Tetrahymenidae > Tetrahymena > Tetrahymena thermophila. Next base: position 272,826 of record NW_002476523.1, on the reverse strand, counting down.
AACTATTTCATTTGAAGAGTACGAAAAGCTTTAACTAGACTTCATTGATAGCTAGAAGTAGCTCAAAGAAATTACAGAATTATTTGAACAGTAATAAACTAAATTTACTCTCACACATCACATCCACTCTATTTTAATCTTAAAAGCGGGAGTTAATAAATAATAATTAATATTTAAAATATTAGATATAGAGATGAAACTGAATAGATGGAAGAAGCTCAGAGTAGATAAATCGAACTACTTGAGCAACAGTTAGAGAAGTCTAATTTAGAAAAGGAGTATTTGATGCTAAATTTAAAGAAGGAATTGCAAGAGTAAATAATTAATAAATTATTATTTTAATTTTTTTTGATGATGTTTATAATATAATTGCATAGGATCTAGCTTGAAACATAAAAGCTGTTAATTGAAAAAGATGAAGAAGTGCAAAAACTTAGATTAGAAGTTAAGATGAAAACCTTAGCAATGACCAAATTCATGAATGATTACCAAGAGTAAAAATATATTTTTTCAAAACTAAAATAAAAAATGACTTTTGTGCTTGTTTTTTAGGTCCTTAGACAAAGAGAATACTGTCTCTAAAGAGAATGACCCAAAGAATGACTCTGATAAAGATCAAGTCATTTCAAAGTTGAAGAAGGAAATTGCTGTTAAAGACTTCTTGATCAATGATTTAGGAAATGATATTAAGAACAATAGAGCAGTTATTGATGAGCAAAAAACAATGTTCTAAAATTTCTCTAAAGAAATGTAAATGAATAAATGCATCAAAGAAGTTCAATTTTTTAATAAGCACTTTTTTGTATAAATAGTCTAGAAAAAACTAAAGAAAGAGATGACGCTCTTAAGAGCCTCAAAGAATAAGAAATAGAAGAGTTGAAGAAAGCCTTAGAAGAAAAAGAAATCTATATTAAACAATTAGAAAAGGATAGCGATCCCAACCCTTCTTCTGAAGAAAATGAAATTATGAGAGAAATGATTGTTGAATAGTAGGAAAAACTTATGAAAATAGCCTAAAACTTTGAAGGGTAAATAAATATTTTTACATAAATTGTATTTAAAGATGTAAAAATGAATTTATTTTTTTAATACAGATATAGAAACGAAAGCGAAAAGCTTTTCTTAGCATAGATTCAGCTAAGAGATAGTAAAATTAAAGATTTGGAAGAAAAGTTAAAGCACTAAACTAAAGGAGAAATAAATCATCATAGTGAAGTTACTGAAACTAAACAAGAGTTATCTGAGTAAAAATAAGAAGGTGAAGGAAAGTAAGAATGATATGATTAACATCTCCATAATATTTCTAATTTATTGATAAAAAAATACAATAAAAAACATAAAAAAGCACTCTTAGCTAATCATGTTTAACATTATTTTCTATTAAATATTAAAATAATTAAAAATATATAAAAAACCATAGTAACTTACTTAATATTCTTTGTTGTTTGTTATCAAAAAATTGAATTTTAATTAACAAATTCTTTTTATTTCCATATAATTTCCTTATTCTCTTTCAACAATCAATCAAACAAACAAAGTAGCAAACAAATAAAATGAATAAGCAATTTTACTTAAATTTATATAATTCATTTTAAATAAAAGAAAGCCTTATAAAAAACTATTTTTTTTAAATCAATCCATTTTTAAAAGTTGAAAAAGGATTAATAAAATTTTAATTATTTTTCATTAAAAGCTCTTTGTAATTTATATTCTTTTCAATTAAAAATTTATGTTATTAAGTAACTTCTAATTTTTCTTTAAAATTCTCAATATAAGTCTGAAAAAATTTTAAAAATTATAAAATTTTATTATAAAGTTTGATTATGAATAAATAAAATAATTATTATTCACCTTATAAAACATGGTTCTCTTATTTAATTTATTGAACTCTTTTTATAATTAATTTACATATAATTTTATGCAATATTGATGATATACATGATAGAGATACGAGTTTCTATTTAAAAGTTAAGATAATGATATAATATAGGATTTATCTAAGATAAAATTTGATTTTTAATTAATTAATTTTAAATTTATTATTTATGTTTGTTCGTTTGTTGGTTATTCAGTTATCTGTAAAAGGAGAGTATTTTTAATTTTTTTTATAGAAATTACAAGATTTTAATTGACTATTCAACTGTTATTCTTATGGAATTGGAGATAAGCTATTTGTGTTATAATCTATTTTATTTGAGCCTGAACTAGAACTTCTATCAAATTACATTTCTTTATTCAGATTTTAGTTGGCTTATTAAACAATTTTCTTTTCACTTATATTCTATTTTTCTGTTTTAGTAATATTTGTATTTTATTCTGTGAGCTTATTTGTTACAAAGTTATTTTATGGGTTTTTTTCAATTTAATCTTCACTTAGTATTTTCACTCTTTATATATGTATAGGAGTTGAGCTTTACTTTTTGCTTTAGCTATTATTAATATTGTTACTATTATAACAGCCTTCTTACTATGAAGAAAAGTTCTCTTAATTTTCATTTACTGAATTGCTCGTTTATTACTTGTTTTTTTAATTCAAATCATTCATCATCTGCTTTAAGTTTGATGGTCCTTTTGGGATGTTATTTACTTGATTTTATTATTATTGTTGTTGCTGTTATTATTATGTCAAATTATTACTACTTGAATTACTTCTTAAGCTCATGCTACTGCTGTTATCTCCTATAATTTATGAATTATTAAGAGGTGTTCCACTCTATTTAATCATAAACTTTTTTTCATTTATAAGTCTCTACTTTTCTAAGAAGTCTTTTATATTTGTATTAGATTTATCATTATTTTTTTGAGCAGTATCTTCTATTTTTTTCTTGAGTTATAAGACAAGCTATTTAACTCTGTATGACTCAGATTTAGCAATTTTTTCATAATTTGTTTCATTCAAAGTGTCTACATACTAAATTAATTCTTTAATATTATGTTTTTTTACTATATCTTTTAGTTTAAGTTATGTTTATTAATTGAATTCCCCAATTTTCTCTAATAGATCTCTATCATTTGTATCTACTATTTATTCTGATTCCAACAATTATTTTAGTAATGTTTGACTGAAACCTGAATAATATTCTATTAATTCAGTAGCCAATTTTGTATTTGGTCTGCTTGATGTTAATTACTGATGATCATCAGTCTTCTAGTTTTAATTAGCTAAATTTACTTCCTTTAATCTTTAAAAAAATAGTTTTTAAAATATATCAAAACGAACAATTTACTTCTCTAATTCCAAAGAAATCTATCCGTATTTTTAAAAAATATCTTCAAAAGTTTATTCAAACAAATTCAAGAATTCCTGTTCCTTGCCATCACTGATCATTTACATCATTTCCTCAAAAGGAATTTTAGCTTAATATAACCCTATAGGTTCATCTTAAAATAGAAATTAATTTAAATATTCAAAATAAATAAATAAATAAATAAATAAATAAATAAATAAATAAATAAAGGCTAATTTTCTATTTTATTAGATTTTATTTTAACCAAATCTTTATTATATTCATTCACTTAATAATGCCTTACAAACTTGAACAAATAGATAAATAATATTTTTCCTTATTTATTTTTTGTTTATAAAAATAATTTTTTCTTTCAAAGTTAAGTGTTGATAAATAAATAATGAAAGTTCTTCAAACTTTTCTTAATCAAATAAAACTTAATTTTAAGATTTACTAAGTATTTTGATTTTGTGCTTTTCAAAATTATTTCTTTATTTATTTATTAATTTACTTACTTTTTTACTCATTTAATTTATTCAACATTTTAAAATAATAAAAATGAAAGTTTGAATGAATTACATGAGGTATTTTTTTTGTTTTTCATTTAAGAATGCAATTACTCGTTCATTTTCTGAGCTTATTTTAAGTTTCTTCCTAGTTTCTAAATGAAAAAAATTATATTTGAATGATTATTTTTTAAAATTTATTTACAGTAAATGGTTTTTTCAGAGTTTCAATTATTTATTTGGCAAACTTAGTCCCATCAGAAGAAATAGAAGAAGACATTTTTTTAATTTTGCTTTGATAATATTTGATTTAATCCTTTAAATTTTAAATTTCTTCTTAAGGATCGCTATTCATGGTGAAGATATTTTGAAGGTTTTACTAAGGAAGAAATTAAATATCCTAACATCTTGAAGCAAAGAGTAATGTGCTGTAGGTTTCAAAGCTATTATCTTCAGAAGGTTCAACTGTTCCAATAATTGATATTTTACTTTGACTATTCAAACAATTTTAAAGAATTCTTGTAAGCTTAGAATCTCTATAAGGGATATACTGTTGATTAGAGTTTCCCAATAATGAAATTACATTGCTTAAAGCACTTAAACTACTATTAATCTTTTTAGCTTCCTCCATTCTTATTCCTCTTTTTAATTAATATAAAATTCATTTTACTTATGATAAATATAACTAATAGCTTTTATTGATTTACGTTGAATTTGATTTCTTAATTCTTTCTGAACCTGCTAAATCGACAAAAGCTATATTTGAAACAATGTATTCACTATATGAGATTCTTTGATTTACGTAAACATTTAAAATTGTATGAGATCTACTAGAATATTAATTCATATTTTATGGACCCAACATTCTCTAATTTAAACCAGCTTCAATTAATTTTATAGCTTAATCGATATTTTTTATAGGAACTGTAATTAAATCTTAGACATAAACTTCGTTGCTTTCAGAGTCCTCCCTAATTTACAATTTTTATCCATTTGGATTTAGTAAATCGAAAATCTCTTCAATATATATTTGCATAAAATTCAAACTGATAGACCTATTTAATAAATAAAAAATATAAATATTGTTACAATAAAAATTAATTTATTACCAATCTTCAGGGTTTAGTTGACTGTTATTAAAGTGGTCAAACAAGAATTTTAAAGAATGCTAAATCATACCAGGTTCTTCTAACAAATTGTTTTGATGCAAACCCATCGTATGTGTTTTACCTATTTGATAAATTTGTAATAATTTATAAAAATCATAAATAAAATTATTCAATGATCAAAGAATAACTATTGATGAATTAATTTTTGTCATAAAACAACACAATATTCCTACTAAACTACAGTATTGTTGATTGCTTTTATTATAATTACTTAATGAAACAAAATTAATTATTCTAGTTTTAAATCATATTTTGTTGATAAATAAAGTAAACTCTATTCTAGATAAAAAGACAGATTATTGTTTATTAATAGAGCTTTTTGAAAATTAATAATTTAATAAATATATCACATAACTCTGAACTAAATCTAAAAGTAATTTATTAATATGCATTTGAACAGCATAATAAAAATCAAGCATGATCATCATAAAATAATAGTTTTATTTTGAATTAGCATTATTTAACTTATTCGTTTATGATATTGTCAATTAGTTACACACCAAATATAATTGCTTTTGCTTAATTATTAAGACAGACTCGAAATGCTCTTTGAAATATTTTGTAATATGATTTTTTTATTGTGTAGGGAGGAAATAATTTGGTTTTAACTTTTTTAAATAATGCTAAGTTATCTTGCTTATTATAATTTTCTAAGATTCCTGAAGCTTTTTTTTTGAGTAATTTAGTAAATATTCTCTAAAAATATATGATTAAGGTTAATATAGTAATATATATATATATATCTCTACCTGTTCCAGTCTATCCATAAACCAAAAAAGACGCATTGTAACCTTAGATAGCATGCTAAAGAATGGGTTCACAAACATATTTAAAAATAGTTTCTTAGCTATCACTTGGTTTAAATACCCTGGAATATTTGAATGAGTGAACATTTTCATTGTTGTTGATATAAATTGTATTATTATCTACTATTTTTAAAGCTGATTATGAATCAATATTAAATTATGGACGAACTCTTATCATGACTTAAATAGGTGTCTAGTCCAAAGGATTTTCAATTATCAAAGATTCCTCATCATATTAATTTTAATTTTCAAACTGATTAGTTAAATTTTACTACTAATTGTTAAATGTATTGTAGTTATTATACGCTAAAGGACTTTACCTTTCAAATTCAATATCATTTTGCTATTCTTCATAATACATTCCTTCTTCATCACTCTCATTATATCGCCAGTTTTATTAAAATTATTATTGCTGATTTTACAAATTAAACTTATTTTATCTGTTCATGATGTATATATTTATTATTTGTTTGCTTTTGAATAACTTTTTATATCTAGAATAATTGTGCTTATTTGTTTGTTTGCTTGCTTGCTAGTTATGTTAGGCTGCTATCAATATTAATTAATAAATTAGTTAAACAATCAATTATTTATTTATTGAATTTTAATTTTTATCAAAAATCAAAAAGTTTCTTAATGAAAATCAATAAATCAGTTAGAATACAAACAATTTTATATATAATGATATTGAATTTCTCAATAATTCTAGATGGCCATTAATTCATTCATCTATTTATTATACCATAAAGAATTCTATTTATTTTACTATTGTAATTATATTTTGCTTTAAATATTTTAAATTTAACTTAATTTGACATTTATTAACATAAACTAAAATATTTATGCCCATCCATTTTGGCTCAATTTTAAATGTTTAATTATTAAAAAACATATTTAATAATACTTTATTTTTTTAATTTTCAAAAAATATATTAAATAATATTTTGTTTTGTTTATTTTAAGATTAAAATAATTGTTAAAATTTAAGATAATATTAACTTATTTTTATTCTAAATATTAAATAAAATCTTAACTTCAAAAAATACTTTTATAAAATAAAATGAATTAAATTAAATTTTTTAATTAATTAAATCTTAATCAATGTATTTCAATAAAAATTAAATATAATAATTAACTAAATCTTAATAAAACTTAAATTAAATTAAAATAATAAAAAAATAAATAAATTGAAAATATTTTTCTTAAGATCTCAGTAAAAAAGTAATATTGAATATTTTTTATAAAAGTTTCAAACAGTTTATTATTTTTAAAAAAAATATTTTTTAAGTTAACTTTTATTAAAGTGTAGACATGTTTTTAGAGTTTTAAAAATTTATTAAACTAATAATAAGTATTTTTCAAATAACAATAAATTTATTCTTTCTTGATTTATTTAAATCAGTGATCAAAATCTCTTTAATTTTAATTTAATATATTTTAAATGCTACTTTTACCAAACCATTTTTATAAAAATTAAATTATTGCTGAGATTTTTTTTCAATGTTGTTTTTTTCTTTATTAATTTATTTATATATTAAAAAATATTTTTAAAAATGATAGCAAATTCGCTTTATTTCAGAATTTTAATTTATATTTATAATTATTATTTTTATATTAAAACATTTTCTAGTTTTGTATATTTACTGAATAAGGATTTGAATTTAGGCACTTAAATTTAATTTAATTGACCTGACTGGAATTATCATTGATAATTTAGGGAATAGTAGTTTGTGGATTAGTTAATAAAGAATAACTATTTGCAAATTTTATAAAAGCTGAAATTTATTGATACATTTTAATTAAGTAATTATTAAATAAGTTTTTAAGATATGCTTAAATAAGGCAGTATTAAAGGTTCTTAAGTCAGCTAAACAAGACCATAAACAAGCAAACCGTTTACAAAAGTAGGTTAAGAACAATCTGTAAATCCTTCACCAAGGAAGGATGATTTGAGAGATTCAAATTTGAGGAAATCAAAAGAGGATTTTCCACTTAGAGATTCAAATTAATATTAAGATTAATAACCTCGTAAGTAATCTCCTCCTCTTTTTAAATACAAAGCGAAATTTGTTGCAAAAAAGTTCAATCCTTTCGAGTAGCTAGAATAAGAAAAGAAAGCTGAAAATTAGTAGCTTGAGGAATAAACAGAGGAATAAAAAAATCTAGAAAAGGTTTACATTAACATTTCATTTTATATCAATTAAATAATAAAACTTACTTTTAAGATGGGTCAGTAAATTAATATTTTTTTTCATTTAAAAAATAGAACTCAACTCATACGGTGAACTCATTAAATAGCTCGCATAAATTTAAGAAATTGAGTAATTAAGAATTAAATTTGATTAGTCCTATAGCACCTTCTCTAGGTTCAGATAAAAATGTATTTTTTTAGGAAAAACAAATTACGCAGTTGATTTAAGTTGATGAAAACAATATTGTTATAAACGAAAATCAATCTAAATAAGAGACTGAAGAAATCAATGATGATAATTAGGATAAATTAAATGAAGTTCAAAAAGTTTAGTAAGAATTTAAGAAGGTAAGGCCTCATACTGCTGCAATAATGAAGGCTTAGCCTATTAAAAATATATTTGATGCTGCTAAGGTGTATGAAAGGTATTTAAAAAATGAGATTGGTCCACAAACTGATGAATAAGGATAAATAAAATAATACACAATTTTGGGAAAACCAGAATGGTTTATAAAATAACAAAAAGAATTTAACAAAAAAATTAAAGCTCCAACAATTACTATTATGGATAATTCTTTAAATGGATAAGTGGATAATAAATTAATTGATACCAAATCTATGTGCTCAAACGACAAGCTTGATAAAAATGATACTTCAGTATTTTAGTCCAGACAAATTAGTTAAGCTAATTTAGGAGGTATTCATTCTTTTATTTAAATTGATCTCTTTTTTAAAATATTTTTTGTTTGCCTGTAAAAATTGTTTTTAAATTCTTACAAATTTATTGTTTATTGTGAAAATTATTTAAGTTTAAAAAGAAAATCAAAATATAAAATTGAGATTTCATTTAAATGTTGTTTTAAATTATATATTTTAGTAGGAGGAAGTAATGTTCCCAAGGTGATATCTATGAATAATTTAACTTAGACTCAATTTACAAAGGCTTCTAAGAGAGCTAATAAAGAAGAGGATGTATAAGTTCAAGAGCTTGATGAAGAAGAGTTGCAGATATGCATTGACAAGGTTATTTAGAGAGTGCAGTCTAATAAAGAATTTGCAAAAAGAGAAAATGAGAAATAAATATCGAAATTTAAAAAAGGTGACTAACTTTACTTGACAAAAGAAGCCAGAATTTTACAGCAATTTGAAGATGTGCAAAAATAATAATAAAAAATAATTGAATTAAGGTGTAAATAAGTAGGAAAAAAATTTGAAGATTCGCTTTGGTTAAAAGATGGTGAAGTTAGAAGCAAAAATGAAATCAAATAAGTTCTTGAAATGGTTAAAACTGATTTGGAAAAGTTTGGAGGATAAAATTATTGGTAAAAGAGACTACGTAAGGATAAAGAAGATAGAGTTATAGCAGTAGAAGCAATTTAAAAGCTTGTAAAAGAGGATAACCCTCTCAATTTTAAGCCTAAAAATTAGTTTGATCAAGAAATGAAAGTCTAAATAGTTGAGTAAGTTCGTAAGCCCTTTAGTTCAAAACTTAGAACAGAAAAATAAAACGAGCTACCTTTTCATAGTTTCAAGAGCCATGATTATCTTTAAAGCAAAATTTAAGATAGGAAATATTTTATAAATGAAATTGCTCGAATTGATAACAAAGATATTGAAAATATAGAAATTGTAGGCAAGAATGTCCTCAGATAGGAGATTCAAACACTAAAAAATAATGCATCTGAAAAGAATTTTATAATGAAAGTAAAGACATAAAAGAAAGAATAGACTTAAATTTAAACTCCAGTTGAGGAAGTACAAGCAAAATAGGCTGATAAAAAACACTTATCCCCAAGAAACAGAGCAATATTTGACAAAAAAATACCTCACACTTCAAACGGCACTCGTTTATAATCACCAAAACAACCAACATCTGTTAATTTACGTTCGGTAGTTAAAATATTAACCCTTCCAGAAAAACCAGCCCTAGTACTATTTTTAGAACAATAATAAAATCTTCAAAATTAAGAAGAAGAAATAATAGAGGAAAAGTATATTCCTTATGAAATGAGAAGAGGAGGATATGTTCAGCAATAGATTAAATTGCATTATTGAAATTACCCTACCGAGACTGCTTTACTTAAAAATAATTTTTGGTTGTACATAATATTTATTAATAATTCCCTATATATTTATTTACTTAGTTACATATTCAATTTAAGTTTTCTAGCTTGCTTTTTAAAAATAATTATTCATTTTTATTAAAATAAAAAAAAGTAGATAGATAATAAATATAATTTCTCATATAAAGAGATTAAATCTGAAAATACTTTTTATTTAAATTTATTTGGTTTTTCTAAAAATCACTATTTTTAAAATTTAAAAATTTGTTCTTTAATTTATGAGAAATTACAGTATTTAAAAAAATACAAAATAATAGTAGATTTTAAATATATTAATATCACATAAGAAGTAAGATAAAATAAATAAAGCGAAATATCTATTTGGTATAAAATTAAATTAGCTTGCTTGATTGTTAAATATTTTATGAATACTTTCATTTAAATTATTTAATAACTTCAAAAAAATATTAATAAATCATCTTTATTTTTACTTTAAAAAATATAAAGTTTAATTAGAATATCAAAAAATTTTTATAGGATTATAGTTTAATAGTTTATTATTTATTAGAATATAACTTGATAAACAAACAATTAAAATTTCATAAGCACTAAATTGTATTAAAAAGTGATAAATAAAATGATAGTTTTTATTTTTGTTTTTTTAAAAATTTATATCATTTAAAATAAATATATTTACAAATTTTGAAGAAGTGTAAGAAATTAAATTTATTTAATTATTTTTTTATTTTATTTGAAAATACAATTTAAAATTCTGAAATTAAAAACGAGAATTATTTATTAGAGAGCTTTTATGTAAAAATGTAAGTAATTTATTAATCTTACTCAATTATTTTTTAAATTACTTACATAAAATTATTTCTATTACCTTTTATTAATTTATTTATAATTATTTCCTTCTGATAAATGAGAAAATACAGAGTGATCTACTTAGTATTTATAAATAAATTATAAAAATATATCCTTTATTTAAATATAAAAATATAAAATAATTCATACAAATAATATTCCACAATAATTATTTCAAATTCATAGTAAATTAATTTTAAAATTTTCAATATATTAAGATTAACACATATTTGTCTTAAAATAGAGAGTTATAAACTAATATGAAAAATATTTTTTTTTTATATTTTCTTTTTATAGGTTATCTTATTCGATTTTCTTAACTTGATTGTCTATTTCTGATATTTCTAATGATTTTTTAAAAATTAAGTAATAGATAAACATGAAATTAATTTTAATTTCCTAAAATTTAACGCAATAAATACCAAATTTTATAATTTAGAATAAAGTCCTTCTTCGTTCTTTTTAAAATATTAAATTATCTTTTAAAAATAATTTAATCAAACAGTTTTAATAATAATTTATTTTTTTCAATCAATAATTTTGTGAATTTGTACAATCAATTGAATGATGTTTGTTTCAATATTTGATAAAATTTTGACATCAGTAAAAAAATAATTTGAATATACTTAACTAACTAACAATCTATTTTTTGATTGAACCAATTATTATCTATTTTTAATTAAAAAGCAATAACCAAATTAAAAATGAGGGAAGAAATAATAAATTCAATAAAAATAAGAAAGATGTTAGTAGATTTTTTTTCTTTCGCTTGTTCGAATAATTAATTAAAGATAAGATAAACAAAGATATTAATTAGAATGATTTTACAGAGTTGCATACAAATAATAAAAATTTAAAGATATGTATTAACTTTTAATAATTATTGTTATATAAATAAAGTAAGGTGTTTTTTTAGTTTAAATATGACATAATAATTTAGATTATCTCCAAAAATATTGCGTCTTAATTTTTTATTTATTTTCACTAATTTGCTTATTTATTATTTTGGCCTGTTTTTAATGTTTTCAAGTGCTCTCTCTCTATCTAGTTGATTGATTAATCAAATTCTTAATACAAATATCAATCTATATCTTTATATCCCAAGATTCATTCATGAATTAAACAGATAGTATAATATTATATTTGTTGTTTTTATTTCAAAAGCTATTTATGTAATTTTTCATTCACACTTGGTTTTTTTTTGTATATTACTTAATTAGATAATAAGTTAGTTAGTTAATTATTTTGTTTGTTTGTTTTTTTTGTTTATTTATTGTTTTATTTCTCTTCGAAGTTATTCCTCTTAGAAATCAGATATGGAAACTTTCTCCACAGCCGCAAGTTCCCTTTTAAATAAATGATTATATCATAAATAAGAATGCTGAATGAAATAATATTCTTATGGTAGAAGAAAGAATTAAAACTTTACCTTTGAATTAGGGTTGTTAAAAACAAACTCAGCCTTCAAATCATCCTCTACCCAATCCATTTCTGTGCCGACAAGGGCCATAAGGGCTTTATTGTCTATAACTATTGTTACTCCTAATTATTAAAAGAATTTGCATGACTTAAATTATTAATGGAATTGATAGGAGCTTTATTGTTTGGTTAAAGAAAAAGAGTCAATTAAAATATACCTTTATCATTTATTATTTCATCAAATTTATTTTCGCTTAAGCTTGTGCAATAATTCATTGTATATGTTAAACCGCTGCATCCTCTTCTTCTAACACCAATCTTTACACCTTTAACATCTTCGCTTGTTCTTTTCATCATCAACTCTTTTATTCTAGCAGCTGCTCTATCTGTCTAATATAATATTAATATTTTATAATGTATTAACGATGTGTTGGCTCATTTTATTTGATATAAATTGATGTTTAAATTTTTATTATTCGAGTAAAACAGCTCAAGAAATTCTAATTATTACTAATGTTAAGAAAGCCTTCTTAGGTCTTAATGTTGTTTTCTTTGCTTCTACTTTTACCTCCTCTGAGAATTTATATTGAGGCATCTTGTATAACTATTGTGCTTAGACAAAATTAGGCATTTTAACGAAACTTTTAAGTATGCTATTCATTTTATATAAATCCTAAATATTAATTTTTAATTATGCAATTTAATTTATTAAATTAATTATATATTTATTACCTATAATTTTTTTTGTAGGAATTATGCATCCTTCTTTTTTTCTTGATTTTAGGAATATTCCTATCAGTATGTTGATAATCAAACACATATTTAGCGAATATTCCTTAATTTTCTTATCCAAGCTTTTAGTTTATCATTTCTATTTCAATTTTAAAAAATTAATTTAATTATTTCATCTAAACTATAAACTATTCGATTAAAATTATTCATAAATTTATCCATTTATTAACCATAAAAACCAACTTTATCAAATACTTATGAAAGTTTCAATTAAATTTGATAGATTTAATATTGACTGAATTAAATTTAAAATAAACGAAATTTTAATTAATTTAATTCTACCTCAAAATAGATTAAATTAAAGTCTAAAAAAATTTATATTTTAATAATTTATGAAAACTATTTGAGAACATTTTATTTTAAAAAATAGAGTTTCTACATTGATAAATGTAATTGGACAGATTTAAATTTAATTAAATATCTGAGTAGGATTGTTTGTTCTTAAGTTTTTGAGTGATAACAAACTGTAATTAGAATTTTATTTTAGTCTTAAAAGCTTTAAATAGAAGCAAATTTTTTTTGATGAATCTCTAATTCTAATTTAATTTAAATTTTTTTATTCTGATTTTAAATTAATTCAAAGATTTTGACATTTTTTTTTGCTAAATTCTCATTTAAAAAATTTTTAATGTAAATTTTGAAGCTTAAAAGAATATTTTATCATGATATAAATTCATCATTAATTTTATAATCATAAGAATAAATGCTTATTATGAATTCAAAAAGATATTGTCATTTTTATTCGTATTTATTATTTAAATAATTAGTTGCTTTCAAAAATTAATTTTTCAAATTAATTGAAACAGTAAACTCAATCTTAATCGCTAAATATTTAATTTATTTAATAAAAGATTCTTTTTTTTTGATCAACAAAAATGAATAATTAAACAACACATCCTCCTTAATATCGCTTTAGCGTTACAGAAATATAAAAGAAGGATGGTGATTAAGTAGATCCAAATGATGTGATTTCTAAGAAATTGTAAGAACAAGTCATTTTAATGAAAAAAAGATAGGAAGAATTGTTAAAAGAACTTGAAGAAATTGACAAAAATCCGTTATCTATAATTGTTTAAAATGAGAATCAAAAACCAAATGAATAGCAAAATCAATAATAAGAAAAATAAGTAGTTGCTCCAAAAAATGTAAAGGGATCGAAATTTAATAAAAATATGAATAATAGGAATGCTAGAGAGTAGTAAATTTTAGACGAATAGAAGGCTAAAGAAGTTGTTAAGCCAGAAAAAAAGGAAGATTTTTCATAAAAAGTAAATCAGATGAATGTGAAATTATTTGAGATGCAGTAAAGAGTTAAGTAAAAAGAAGTTGAAAGAATTAAAAAAGACTAAGAAGAAAAGCTTTTCCGTTTAAAGAAGGATAAGGAAATAATTAAAAAACAGACTGAAAAAGCCAAAACAGAATTGAATATGAAAAATAATAAACTCAAAGAATAAATTGAGAAAGCTAAAGTTGTAAAAGATTCTTTGCAGTAAAAGCATAAAGAAGTTTAAGAGTCAAAGCAAATTAAGGAGATAAATATCAGGAAATTAGAATCTAGAGCGATATAATTAGATTATGATTTGGAATCTCAAATAGGTGATGTGGCAAGAACTGATGGCATTCTTAGTTCTTTAAAACTTTAAATTAGAGAAAGAGATAACGAAATTAAGAATTTAAATGAAAATATTAGAGTTGAAAATCTTGAATACTAAAAGTTGCATAATGATCTTGGTGAAATAAAAAAGCAAATAACAAAGTTAGAATTTGATTAGAATAAAATTAGAGATGAAAGAGAGAGATTAATAAAGGAAATTGAAAAGAAAAATGACTAGAATAATAAAAAATACACCTCACTCTATGAAGATTTTTTAAAATTAGAATCTAAAAAATCAGAAAAGCAAGTTTAAATTAGTTCTTTAAAGAGAGATCTAGAGAAAAAGAAAGAAAAAATTTTAGATTTAAAGTCGGACAATAAAATAATTGAAAACAAGGTCGAAAACAATGACAAGCTCAGAAGAAAGTTAGAAAAAAAAGAAAAAAAGGTAAACAATAAACAACATATTTTATTATATTTAATATTTATTTAAATTGTCTTGAATTGGGTTTAAAATATTAATTAAATTTAAATAGATATTCGAATTGGAAGCTGAAATAGAGTCACAAAAAAAATAAAAGAGAGTTGAAATTGTGGAAAAAGTAATTGAAAGACCTCTTGTAATAGAAAAGCCTGTTATTGTTGAAAAACCAGTTTTGATAAAAGAAGAAATTAGAATTAATGAACCTATTTAGCTAGAAATAGTTAGAGTTAAAGGAGAAATAAATAACCTGAGCAGAGCAAATAACGAAATGGTAAATGAGATAGATTATTGGAGAAAGAAATGTATTGATCAAGAAGATACTTAAAAAATAAGATAAGATTAAATAAAAATGAATCATGAAAATGAAAAATTAATCATATTAGAAAAAATTAAAGGTAATCAAGCTAATGCTCGTTCAATATCTGATAAAATAAATGCTATTTATACTGAAATTGAAGCATTAATAAAAACTAACCAATCTAAAAATGCACAGTTAGGACAGTGTTTGAGTGATATTTACAATAAAAATAAAAACTTAGAAAGTGTAGTTATGACCTCCACTTTCCCAGTTAAGCTGAATACTACTTATTGATTGAGAGTATTTAGTGTCATAGAGTTTTCGTAACCATAATAATTAATTAAATAATCATAACCTAAGACTTCAAATATTTTATTCATCTATAAATTACAAAATATTAATTCGTAATAATTAACTTAAATCTATTAATTTTGTATATAAAGAATATATTACACTTTTCTATTTGAATTTCAATCAAATCTAAAAATCAACAATATCAACTTTCATAAATCAATTTATGCTAAATATACAAAATTTATCACCTTATAAATAAAAATATAAATCAAATTATTGTAAGTTTTAAGCTTTTTAATGCTAGCAATAATCTAAAAAGTATTGATAAAAATATCAAATGTTATTCATATGAAATGTTGATCTCAGAATAAAAAAAATCTAAAATTGTAAAACTCTTAATATCTAAAAATCTAAATTCCATTCACTTAATATTTCTAAAATCTAAATTAAAAAAAATAAAAAATTTAGAATTTTAAATATAAATTAAAATTATAAATCCTGCTATTTATATTTTAGTAATATTTTATGAAAAAACAAGTATTTAAAATATTATCTATCCTATATTATCAATATTTAGATAGTATAATTTATCATTTGAAAATGATTTGAAATCTTTTAATTTTAATAATTTTAAAGTTTATCTTGCAACTTAATTAAAAATTAATTAATCGAGTTTTTTATTGATTTATTTTAAAAAATATTTAAATAATATTTAATTTAAAGTTGGAATTGAAAAATAAATATCATTTTAAATTTAAGCTATTAAATATAGAATATAAAAGTAGATGTTATTTATTCAAAATTTATCTGTTTAATTAATTCACAATTAAATATGAATTTAAAATCGAATATAAATATTAACTAAGTACTTAAAGCTTAAATAAATAGTTCAAACCTTATTAAATTCTAAAATTACATTTCACTAAATTAAATACTTTCATTAATAAATCTTTGGGTTTTGTAAAAGCTACTAAAGTCTCTAAGTTGTTTGTTCTAAACCTCTATACAGAAATTCTATATCTTGACTAAATTATTTACTTTCTTATTGTATACTTTTCTCTAGAAAATTACATTTTTATTGAAATGCATCTTCTGAAAACAATTTGCGCTTTAGCGGTGATATTTTAACAGTAGAAGAGTTTTGTTGAGATGCTTATTTATATTATTTATTTTATATTAAATCTATTTCATTTATGATGTTTATTGCTTCTGATTATTTTGAATTTTCTTATTTAATGCTTTATTACTAATTCCTCTGCAAGGGAGAAGAAGACGATAATTATGACATGGAAGATTGAGATTGAATGGATGTTTTGCTCTTTTCAAGCTCTTTTTCCAATTATTGTAAAATCTAAAGAGAGTTTTGAATTACAGTTTTGCTAGTCATTCTTTTAATTCTATTAAATTCAATTAAATATTCCAAAATAAACTAAATTTACTAAATTTAATAAAATTTTATTTCAATGGATATCTATCTATCAATTTATCAAATGATTTATAAAGCTTTTTAATAAATTTTCTGTTTAAACAACATTTACTCATTTAAAAGATTTTTTATATTTTATTCTATTTTTAGTCAATTCAATTTAAAATATGTTTTTTATAAATGTTTATGTTGAAAAGTTAAATAATATTTTGAATTAAATTGTTGTTGAGAGTAAATTAAATTAATCTTTTTTACTAGCTTTATCAAATATTTATTTATTAAAAATTATATTTAACAACTAATTAAACTTTTTATTTTATTTAAAATAATTGGATTAATTTTTTAAATTAGAAATTTTGTTCAAATTTACAAATTAAATAAAAAGTTTTTCTTTTACAAAAATTATTTTATGAATAAAAAATTTAATGCTGCTTATTTTTTTCAATAAATAATAAAAATTTTTTTATTGATAAAATATTTATTTTTAAGAATTAAAATAAATTTATATTTAATAAATAAATTATCGTCCAGTTTATCAATATTGAAGGTAATGAATGAATCTTGAAAGATATTTGGCAATAAAGTTAACAAAAATAAAGAGAAGATTTGTTTTCAGT
Source organism: Tetrahymena thermophila SB210 (assembly GCF_000189635.1). Classification (NCBI taxonomy): domain Eukaryota; phylum Ciliophora; class Oligohymenophorea; order Hymenostomatida; family Tetrahymenidae; genus Tetrahymena; species Tetrahymena thermophila. The sequence goes on along the minus strand of NW_002476523.1, from coordinate 255,073 downwards.
TTGCTTCTTATCTAATTTGTTTGAGAATAGAGAGGGAATTTTAGAATGTCTTGTTTATCATTCTTATCTTGATGATTAATTGATTTTTTGTTAATAAACAAAAATTAAATATTTTTAAAGCTTTTAAATATAGTGATAATAAATATATGTTAAATGATAGTTTGCATGCTGATTAATTAATTAAGTAGCTTATTTGATTCTTTTTCTTCCCCAGTTCTATTCTTATTGTAAATAGATGACAAATAGACATAGAATGATTGATTGATTGATGCTTTTGAAAATAATCAAAAACGATGAAATTAATTATTAAGCAATTCAATTGATTTGAAAGGATTTGCTTGTATTTTGCTTGAATTCATTGTATTTATTGTTAATTGTCATTAAATAAAATAAGATTAAAACATATCCGAATTTAAAATATAAAAAATAAATTCACAAAATATAAATAATAAGAAGAAGCATATTCTTAAAGATTTACAAAATTAATAAGTTAATTAGCAATAAAAATATTATGAGTTACTTGAATGCCATTAAAGAAAACTAGGGAGGATTCAATTTCGATTTATGTTTGAGGTAATTTAGCAATTCTGTTTAATGTTTGCATCATTTAGTTAGTTATTCTTGATGATTCATAAAGCTAACTAACTTTGCACTTGATCAATTAACATTCATTTTTAAAACTAGAAATAATGAATTAGTTTCCAAGCAAATCGTTTCCAGCCCTCATTTCACTAAGACTGGTACTACAATTGTAGGTTTAGTTTATAAGGTATATTGATTGATTGATCAGTTAATTTATTTATCAATTTGGCACAACCATTCTTAAACATCTTTACTTTTACAAGCCTTAGCTGACTTCTTTTAATAATTATAACAATAAAGGATGGTGTTGTTTTGGGTGCTGATACCAGAGCTACTGCTGGCACTATTGTAGCTGAAAAAAGTTGCAGCAAAATTCATTATATTGCTCCTAATATGTATTGCTGTGGTGCAGGTAAAATTAAAAATTTCTTTAATATATTAAGGAGATTAAGATTTTTTAAACTTAAAAATAAATAGGAACTGCTGCTGGTAATAATTAATTAATTAATTCTTTGATCATTTGTTTAAAAAGAAAGAAAAAAATGGATTATATCATAATTTAACATGAAGATATTTGCAAGAAATGACTTGCTTTCAAAGCTATTTTAGATTTTTTCATTATACAATTCTGCAATTACAATAAGAATAAAAGATCAAAGGCTTTTTTGTCAAAAAAAAATAATTAATGATTTTCTTTTTACAAAACAGATACCTAATGGGTTACTGATAGACTCTCTTCTGAATTAGAATTAATGAGACTCAACACCAATAGATAATCTAGAATTGCTGGTGCTATTGCTCGTCTTAGAGAACATTTATATCAGTAAAATAATCAAATTCACTATATACTATTATTAATTTATAGTTCTATATTGATTTTTATTTGAATTTATTTGAAGATATGCTTAAAATAATTAACAAATAGATATTAAGGTCACGTCGGTGCTCACTTGATTTTAGGTGGTTTTGATTGCCAAGGTCCTCAATTAGTATCCGTTGCTGCTCATGGTTCTTTCTCTTATCTTCCTTATGCTACCATGGGTTCAGGATGTTTGGCTGCTATTGCCACTTTAGAATCTAGATATAGAGACGATTTAACTGTAATTTTTACAACTTATATATATATAATTATCAAACAAAAACATGTTTTTCAATCATTTTCGAAGAGGAAAATATTTAAATAATATATATTTAAAAAAAATAGGAATAAGAAGCTATCGATTTAGTTACTGCTTCAATTGAATCTGGTATTGTTCACGATTTAGGGTAAATAAAATAATATAAAAGAAAGAATAGGTTTTAAAACATATACTAATTTAAAATAGTTCTGGTTCCAACGTTGATGTATGTGTTATTAAAAGAGATCCTAAGGTAGATGTTAAAGTAGATTACTTAAGACTTCATAAGACGTATATTTATTTATTTTATATTTTCAAGCAAGTTTAAATAAATAAATGTATATAAAAAAAGCGATAACAACCAAAGACTTAACAAGCCATTCCCTTACAAAGCTATTCCTAACAACCACCGTAACTATTTTTTACTTAATTACTTCATGAAGAGATCTAAACAATATTTAATTAAAAAATAGCCTTCCATAGATAATTCAATGTTCCCATCGAAAAAATTCCCGTTAATGTCGATCCTTCTAAAAACGAAATGGAAGTAGAATGAGAAAAATAATAATGCGAGCAAATTCGTTTTTGGCATTACTTTTTTATAAAATATACTTAAAAAATAAAATAAAATATAATTAAATGTAATTTAAAACATATATTTTTAACGACTTCATACACGTATTTTTACCAAAATTTAAAAATTTATTGAAGATAAATTAAAATATTTGCATATCTATTTTTATAATTTTTTTAAATAAATAATTCGTTAATAATTTACAATAAAATCATTCGTTAATAAAGTACAATAAAATCGAACATGAAATATTTTTATTGGATTTATGAAAATTTTAATGTTATTTTAATCAAAATTAAATTAAATTTATGTTACTTACTAATTAATTAAAAATATCATACAAGTAATTAGAATATTAAACAATAATCAAAATATTTTGTTGTTTTTTTCTTTAAGAGTTTTTATTGTTATTTTATCAATTAATATTATTATTTTTATTTATTAATGATGAGATTAAGCTATGAGGAGTATTTATGCTTATTAATTTATTTATTTATGAATATATCTATGAATTAAGGATCTATATAACTTGGTGTTTATGTATTTTAACTATATACCTATCGGTTAGTTAATTGGTTTATTAGTTTGTTTTATTATTATTATTATTATTATTCAGTATTTATAAAATAGTTGGTTGTTATTTAAATAGTGAGTTATTAATGTCAGTTATTATTTAGAAGAATATGCAACAAAATGTATTAATTTAATTTTTGTTTAGTTATTTATAATATTTTATAATATTATTTTTTATGGCTGAATTTATCGTTTATTTTGGATATTTAATTATGTGGTAGAATTTATATTTAGGTTAAATTTCTTTAATCCATTCTTTTTGAAATTGTATATAATCTTTATTTTTTTGGCTGATTGATTGATGAGCTAGCTGGTAATTTATCAAAAAGAACTTAAAAATACTGCTATTAAATTTTACTAGCATTAAAAAAGCTATGGCTAATTGAAAATAAATGATAGTAAATTTATTTATGAGATATTTATTTATTCTTTCGAGATTAAATCTTTAGATGTGTTTTCTTTTAAGTGCTTAAAATTGTACTGTTCATGTTAAAATTGGGCTAATATCTGTGATGTTGTTGATATTAATTATTGATTCTGTATGAGAAACTTAATATATAAAATTAAATATTTAATAAAGAGCTATTAATTGATTGATAGATTGAATAAATATAACTATTAACACATCAGTGAGTGTAGGTAGATTAAGAGTGGGATGGATGAATGTTTAAAAGAATGAATGAATGTATTAGTTAATGAATTAATCTATTGAGTTGAGAAGAAAGTAAAATTGAAATTTCTAATTTTGTTATAATTTTTATTCAAATCAATTAAATTTTCTAATTTAAGAAAAGTTTAGATTCCGATAAGGTTATCCATAAGTATTACTTAGTAAATTATTGTTATCATCGTCATCATCGTCATCGAAAAAATCAGAATCAGATATGTGATTCTTCTGGTATTTTTTATCAATATCATTCATGGAATTATAAGTCGGCACTGGAGTGCAGTTCATGATAGTTTCAATGTAACCTATTATAAAAATTAAATTTTAAGCATCTAACGTTTTAATAAGAATTATCTTCGGAATATTTTCTGAGTTTTCTTATTATTTAAAAGCAAATAATTAATTATTATTTACCTTTATTTATTTTGGAATGAGGATGTTGGTTTTCGACATATTTTATAGCTTGTTAGACTTTCATGTTTTTAAAGTAAGTATAATAACCGATGACACATTGGGGAGATCTGAACATACCAGCTGTGCAGTGAACATACACTCTCTTTATATTTATTTTTTTAGATATTTAGTAAGTTGCTCATATAAGTTGTTAGTAATTTAAATAATATAAGGACTATAAAGTTAAGTATAAATAATATTTGTTATACTTTCATTGTGGAGACTAAATAGTTTAAAAGACGGGAAACATCCTGCAGTTTGTAACACATGTCTATGACATCCATATCGATAACTGGGAAATGAAATGGTTGAATGTTATAAGTCTTATAGAAACGGAGGAGCTTTATGTATGCTGCTCCCTTAAGTTACATATCTTTTTCAGTTTATAGATTAAGCACTGCCCTTATGCCTCTCTCACTCAGTTCTTTAACATCTTCTTCGCTTTGAGGATAGGGACCTTATTATTAAATGTAAGTTAAAAGTGTTTAAAAGTGAATTTGTCGGGTTGACTAATTAAATTATTCTGTACTATTTAATACATAGGCTTTATTTTTAGAAGCCTATTAAATTCATCAAAATTCTTAATTTCTATGAAGGAAAATAAAAAATTTGATCTAAATTTCAGTATTTATTTGAAAGAAATTTTTAATTAATAAAATGCATGTATGTAATTATGTTTTTTTGATAGTTTTTGTTTAAATTCTTAGTTTTTTATTACGTAATAATTAAATTACCTAGATAAATATTATCGTCTATTTTCGTGACCTAGAACTTGCTCGAAAACGAATTGTCGTTGATTTCAATGTGAATCTAATAGATTTTGATAAAATATGAGTTCATTGAACATGTATGATTTAAAGATTAAAAGATAAATAGGTGAACCAATTTTCAATTTTGATAATTTTTCTATCAAAATTGAGTAAACTCAAAAAGTAAAGAAAGAAGTTTTTTTTCAGGAAAGCATTAATAATTATAATTAATTCAATTACATGCTTTGGAGGCTATTTAATCTGAAGTTTCCTAGGTTGTCTGTCTATTATCAGCATTTAATTTGTATCTTTTTTTGCGTATGTGTATTTAATTTTTTGCTTGTGAGCTTTAACAAGAAGAGTCTTTTCAAAGAATACGGTCTAGCTTAAGTCAGCAAAGTTTGTTTACACAACTCTTTCCATTTTGGAGGGAGATTCATATGTGCCAATTTCTTCACAATCTCCCAAAACGTATAAATCTTTGTCATTCTTGGCTTCAAATAACCTGAGAATAACTTTTCTTAGACTCCAAAAGTCATCTTTTTTAATAATAAAAGTTTAATGTGCCAATTAAATGTGTGATGAAAAAATGAATAAAAGATAAAATTAATTTTTTTCTATCTTTGGAAATGTTTGAAGAGTTGTTTAATATTATTGAAAGCTTATTTATTTTGTTTGATTGTTAATGTGTGTGTGTGTATATATGTATGTTAGTAATTAATTATGTGGTAAAATAATTGTGTTTATTAGTTATTTTGAAAATCACGATTTGCAAAATATCTCTTTTTTGATAATTAAATGTGATAGAATGAATGTTCATTCTTTATTATTTCTTAGGATTGATTGAAAATCACAAAAATGAATACCAGTATATTTAAACACTTAACAAGCAAAATAAAATTTCCCAACACACAGTATCCAAATTATAGAAAATAAATAATGCTTATTTTAATAAAATGTACTCAAGCAAAGCTGACTAACTTCAGGGAAGTAGAATGAACGATTTGGACCTTCTTCCCACAAAATGAGATACTATTCGGGATATACTGTGTTGGCCAAGCAATATTTGTATTCGATGAGTTTATCTAGTTCTGCAGAGTCGATTTCACTTGAGGCAAGTGAAGCAACCCAATAATGTCCCTTTTGTAATAAAAGGAATTGATGAAATCGAGTATATTTTAAATATAATTGAATGAGGCTTCATTTTATCGTTTAATAAATAAAGTGATTAAAAGGGAGTTTTCAGATATCTATCTAACTAATTTGCTTGATTTATTTAAAGACTTATTTATTTATATTTATAGTCGTCTATGAGTTTTATTAGTCAAAATATAATTTATTTGGTGGTTTTTCTCAGCTCATAAATGGGAGGCATCGAAAAACCAATTGATATGCAAAGCTCATGATGACTAAGATATAATTGTATTAGGAGCACTAAAAAGTCAAATATTTTTTACCCATACTCTACATGAAATATTATTAACTAATGAATGAGTGCTAGCAATTAGTAGGTTTAACTAATAATACAATTAATACTTTTTAAATTAATTTGTTAATTAATTAATTAATTAATCAATAGATTAATTGAATTAGAAGTGCTACTCCTACTACACACAATAAATCTTAATTAAATCAATCAGTTCTTACAATAAATGATATCATTTCAATTAAATCACATTTATTCGCCTTTTTTCAATTTACTCCAATGTTAAATTAATTTAATTACTTCTGTCCATTTCATAAGAAGAGATTTCTCTATTCGCCACTTACCAAGAGCTTTTATTGATCCTACAACGTAGAGTGATTAGCCAAATGTGGCCTGATAATGTATTTTGAATTTAACTTATGATTAATGCTTCTTTACAAGCGATGCAGTCGAAAATCCTGATATTTGCGTGGAGCTTGAAATGGTGTCTGTAGAACTTTCGGAACTGCCTTGTGTTGTGGATGGAGTTGCCTATGCTGCTGTTGACAAGGCCTCTGAATCATCCTATGGATTATCTGCGAGAAAACCCATAAACCTTACGGTTTTTGCTTTTTTTTTGCTTTCAATTAGTTGAGTCAAGTTTTCTTATTAGGGAATCGCTATTTATTTAGAAAAAAGCAAACAAACACTGAATGTATGCTTTCAATTTTCTCTCACACTTTATTAAATCTTTGGTTTTTCTTTTTATTTGTTTGTTTATTTAATGTTTGTTAGTATTTGAATTCTTATCTTTACGAAACAAAATATAAGTAATAAATTAAAAATTTAATATTTACTATTCATTAGAATTTATTGAAAATTTAATAATGAGTGTGCAATCATTATTAATTTATCTAGTTATATTGTTTAGTTGTAGATCAGTTCAATTCAATTCATCTTTCATTCTGATAAAATAGCAAAATCTATTAATCCTTTCTTCATAAATCAATCATTTTTATTTATCTGAAAATAATTTATTTTTTTTCCATCCTTAAATATCTACATGAATATGCAAAACAAGGTACTGTCAAAGTGCAGCAAAATGGTATTCTTTTTAAATTACTCTGATCTTTATTATACTCTCATTTTACTTTTTAAAAATAAAACTAAAATATCTCTCACTGATTCTTCAAGAATCTTTGTAATTATGTATATTAATTTCTTTTTTAAAATTAATTAGCCTTTCTTTCTATTTTCCCATTCTATTTCAAAGTAATTAGTTTATTAGCATATATTCTGAAATAACCAAAGAATTACATTTATAACGAAATTAAAAAACCTATTTTCAAAACAGGAATTGTATTTAGCAATAACCATTTGTATGATTTAAATACCTTTCCATTAAATTTGATGATATAAGAACTTCGTAGATGTTTAAAAGAATAATTTTTAATGTAAAAGAAGAAAAGAATACGAATAAAGATTGAATATAGAGTAAATTTGAGTGTAGCATGAATAAATACATCACCAAACAAAAAAAACAAGACTCGTATAACGCTAGTCCTTTCAAATCTAATCACATAAGTTATATATACTTCAGTATAGTCCGCTCATTATATAAAAAGATAATTAAAAACTTTATGCAAAGACACACCTTTCATCATAAATCTGAATAATCAAAATAAAATAAATAAGTAAAACTAAAGTTGCTTAATAATTAATTATTTATGATGAGACCAAACCGTTTACATTTTTTAATTTTTTAAAATACACAAAAGCTTTCTTTGCGTTGCTTATGAAATTAAAAAAATAAATAACAATATCAAATTATAAATATAATCAATACATACAAAAATTACATTAAAAATTTACATTACAAATAAACTTTTCTTATATTATTTCATTCAACATAATTTCTTATTTTGATTTTATATTTAGATTTATTTTTTTCTTATTCACAACTCTTTAAATAAATTTTTAATCACTTAATTTTCAGAAAAAATTCAATTTTCTTGTTGATCTTACTCGTATTCTTACCATGTTTCTTATTCCTCATATTATTTCATTTTATTCTCATCATGAGCATTCTATTGTTTCCTTTCACCTGCATTGTCTTGGGTCTTATTAAATATTAGCATTTGGAAAAAAGACTCCTTCCTTGGTGAGAGCTATTACCTGTGCTTTTTGGTGCTTTTGGACAAATGCTGAGAGTCTTTTCTGAAAGTTTAATATTCTGACTAATTTTGTTATATAATATGCAATATTAGATAAAAAATCGTCATCTTAGTCCATATAAATTATTTACGTGCTTATTTTAATTAAAAATGTTCTAATCTTTAGTCAACCCAGGAATTCTGATTATTATATATTATATAAATATTAAGTAAATTTATATTCAAAATTGTGTCCTAAATACGGACAATCAGAAACTAAAAATACTAATTTATTAAGTGTCATAATTTAAACACTATCTTAACAAAATATCAAAATTGCTCATCATCTATTTGCTTAGCTTTAAATTATTTAGATATTACTGTATCAATCACGTTTTTAAAGCATTCTTTTACATGAATTTTATGTTTTGAGTTGAACAACTTTGATAGTGAAAATATAGTACCATATTTTTAATAAATCATACTTTATTTAGTAAATGTAATTCCACTTTTCTAATCATTCTAAAGTCTTCAATTAAATTCAATAAAAAATACCACATTAATACTGTTAAAGGAAAATATATTGATTTAATCTTTCTTTATATTTAGACATAAACGTATCTTAATTATTTCGCAGTGTTTGTTGGTAAAATACCGTAAAAAAACCAATAATATTTACTCTGATTAAGAATTTGGTGAGGTAAATTCCCCAACATAAGGAGATTACTATAAAGAGAGTGATTGATGAAGAATCTAGTTTTGTCTACTGGATTTAACTGGGGAATAAAATTGTGTTGTCTAATTAAGCTTTGAGTCAGAAAAGTAGAAACTCATGTATTCCTTTACTTTAGGAGGGGAGGCATTGTATATTTTATGAGTTGATTACTTTGGGTATTTTTATTTATAAAATCTGTACTATTTTATCGCTTCTATGTGTTTGCTGTTCTTCTTAAAATTGTTCAGCTGCAAAGGAGACTTTCCCCATTAGTAAAAGCTTTAAGGAATCTTATTCTCTTCTCTTTATTAATTTCTCAAAGCACTTTGATTTTCATACTTTTTTTGGTCCTCCAAAAGCTGATTAACCTGTCTAAAATATATCCACAAGCAAATTTGAATTAATCGCCCACAGCTTAACCTACATATATTAATATTGCATATTCATTAATTTATTATAACTATTGACTTAGTAAAAAAAGTAAATAAATATATTCCCCAACTATACATACTATAACACATTACACTCAAACAATATTTTTAATATAAATTTGAGGCTATCTAAATAGCTAATTAATTCATTTAGGTGACTAAAAGCTCATCGAATGATGTGAGACAATATTCATTCATTAATAAGAAATAATTATATCAGTTTACAATAAGTAGAAGAAAATAATACAAACTTTAATCATTATTATCATAAATTCTATTCTTTCAAATTAATTATTTCTTTATTTATAAATATCTACATTCAAAATATCTTTCTTTTTTTAATAATTATTTCATCTTAACTGCATATTTTTTTTAAAAAACTTGCAAATTATCCCACTTCAAGAAAAATTATTTTTATAAACATTTGCATTTTTACAAATGACTAAAATTAAAACATATTTTTTCATATTTTATTTGGGCTAAATATTTTTTAGCTTTAAACTCGATTTTTTATTGGTTATAAATATATTTAGTAGGAAAAAATTCAAATTTTGATCTAATCAATAATAAATACTTAAACTAAGGATCGAATGTATGCTATTCATGCTGGTCACATGCTATTACTTTGGCTATTTTGCTAATGACTTCTTCATGCTTATGACTTTAAAAGATTCTTCTGGTTATTTCTGACCATTGATCTATAAGATAATAAATAAATAATTAATACTTTTTAAGATTATTATTGTTTATTTAAAATTGATTTTAAAATTTTTTAAATTTTTAAAGATTTTTACCAACTGATACATGTAGGTCATCGAGAATTAAAAAATCACTTTCATAACCTTTTAAATATTCTATTATAATGTTTCTTGTTCTATAGTAAAAACTGCAGAGACTCTTTTTATTATCTTACTCAAACAAAAACAAAATTAATCTAAATTCTTGTATCCTTTGGCTTTTTTTGTCCAATTCTCTAATCATTTTCCAAGCAAGTGCACTGCTCTTTTGAATGCATTGAAACTTCAAATACTAATTCATATTTAAAATTTTATTTTTTCATTTTTTTGGTGCTTTAATATTTTAATGCTAAAGTTTATTATAATCAATTAATTATTCAATTACAACGTAGCTCATGAAGAAGTTTACAATAGAATCTGACTTATTTTCTTCGTCATCTTCGTACTGTATGAGGTAAAGCTTGATGATATCTAAAAAACTTGATATTAAATCTTATTTATCTATTTCCTATTTTTACTTTTATTTAATTTAATGGTAAAATTATATTTAGATTATCTTGATAAAATTATACTAAATCAAAAGAATAAATTAATTTTACTTCAAAATCAGTTTCAGGAATCGCATCCCATTCATTTTAAATGAGATCTTTAATTTTTAAAATGTCTAAATTCCTTAAATAATTATCAAAATTCTGCATTTTTGCTTAGTTTAACTTGAGAAATGAACTTTTATTAATTTTTTTTTTTTTAATATTAGTAAAAAGTAGAGGATAAAACGAAAGGTGCAAAATAAATATTGTTTTGATATAATAATAACTAATTTTTATTTATTAAAAATACAATCCAAACGAATAAGTAATATTAAATATTTCTTAATGAATTTCCACTAAAATATTTGTGAAATTTAAAGTAGAATAAAAGTATTTATAATTTAATTAATAACTTAGTACAATAAAAAATTTGAAAATTGCATATAAAGTAATCAACATATATTTCAGTGTAAATAGTGTACACATGCGCCTATTGCGCAATAACCACAAGATAATTTATTAATTTACTTCATATTTTTTGATATCAAGAAACAAAAAATAAGAATAATAATAAAATAATCGCTTTTATAAATAAGTGTAATAAAAGAATAATTAAAAATCTCTTTAGGTAACTTTAAGAGCGCTTTTTTAAAATGAACATAAAAGATAAAACATCTATTTAGGTCGTTGATGATTCACTTTACGATTAGGATCCTGAATCAAGAGCTCAATCAGTATTTGATTTAAATAAATTATACGTTTTTCCTGGTTCAATGGAAAAAGCATTAATACACAGAGAAGCTAATTCATTAGGGGAAGAAGTTTAACAAAGTGTAAGACTTATGAATGAAGTTTGTGAGTGCTGCAAAAAAGTAGTCAAAGAAAAAAAATTAAACTTTTTTTGTCTCAGTGAAAATAAAAACATCTTAAAATGGGGATGGGGCGTTCCTCAATATCTCACTATTCAAAAACTTAACATCATTTTATTGACTTTAGTATTCTTTTTTTATTGCGGTGAATTCATAGTAGCTTCAAACAAATTATGCGATAACATATCTTAGTTTGATTTAATTATACCCGTTATCACATGTGATGAGTCTTTTAAAATGCAAATCGTCCCAGAAATAGTCCTAAAAATATTTTTTCAGAATCTTAAATATGGAAAATTTACAGCTCTTGTAATTGTTTTAGGATTTCTTATAGTATTTTACTTCTATGTTCAATTTTTTTATCGAAAATAATATCTTAATTAAGAAGATAGCAATTAACAAAATATAAAAGATGATAATATTACTTCCAGAAGTATATTAGTGTTAAACTTTCCTGACTTATCTTAGGATAAAATCGAAGAATTCTTTCAACACAAAATCAAAGAAAAGGTATTTATCTATTTAATTTAAATACTCAGATATTAATTCAAACCTTTCATTTGTAAATCATTTAAATTAATTTCATTATATTAAATTTAGTTAGGCTTGAACATTAAACCAAAAATAGAACAAATCTGCAAAATTTACAACTACCAAAAATTGAGTAGCATCTTTTAGGAATATATCAAAATGTATGAAAAAATGAATGTCCAAAAAGAAAATCTCACATAAAAAGATAAATAAAAAGCTTAAGAATTAAAGTAAAAAATAGATCTTATAAAGTAAAATGGTGCTTCCTATTCATATAGAGTTATAGTAACTTTTTAATACTAGTAAGATTGCATCATCGTTAAAAATTCCCTCAGAAGGTCTTTCATCTATGATATTGTTAATTATATACTTGTCAGAAAAATGAAGAAATTTACTACAACAGATTATTGCACTATTAAGTCAGCCAGTCATCCAAAAGACTACATGTAAATAAAATCATTAAAAAGACTAATTAAATTTTCTTAAATTTTTTAAACAATTTATATGAAAAATAATTCAAATTTCATTTCAATATTTTTTGTAAATTAAGTTTATTTTTTTTACTCTATTTTAAATAAAAAGTATTTCATACAAAATTTATTTGTCAATTTTACATAAAATTAAACTTTTTAAATATTTTAATCAAATCTTTTTTTATTTTTAATAAAGTTTTATGCAAATAATTTACTTACAAATTAATAAATATTTTATTCAAATTCTATTTTAAATAATTAAATAATTTTTTTCAATGTTTTTAATAATAAATTTATTTTTAAATTTAATTTTTTATTGATTTTCTTTTTCAACAAAACAATTTACTCTATTAAATGATCTCAATTTTAAATTAATTTTTATTTTTTATTTATTAAATTTTCTTAAATAAATAAATTTGTATTGTTTTTCTAACTATTTTATTTGTTATTATTTTCATAGTTGGGTGAATCTGGGAAGAAGCATAAAATCTAAAATGAGGTATTTAACTCTATCAGTGATTGTTTTTTCTATTTTAATTGGAGGATTAGGATATTTACTTTATTTAATGACTCAAGCTCTAAATAATTTAGAAGGAAATGAAAATTAAGATATTGATACTTCTACCAGGGTTGTGCAATATAGCATTTCGTTTGGCATATTTGCTATTGAAAAAATAATCCTCACCTTTTTGAAATATGTTTCATTAAAATCTCTGCATTTTAACAAAACTTCTTAGTTTAGGTTTTACATAAATTATGCTACTACTTTCTTATTAGCCTACTATGTTACTCTACCTTGCTATCTCTTCTTTTTAATCTCATCTGACTCTCTTTTCTCTACTTAGCAACAAAAAGTTCTTAGAACCTCTTCGTTCTTAAATGAAATGGTGGTTTAATTAGCTATGTCTATCAGTCTCTATATTTTTGATTTTTAATTTATCCTTCATTTTTACAAAAAATTTAAAATCTAAAAAATGTAATTATTTTTTTATTTAAATTTTATAAATTAACAAATAAATAAAAAAATAGGTTTAAATAAACTGGAAAAATTGAACTATGTTAAATAAATTTAAATTTGGCTATGCAAAAACCTGAATTAAATTTAGAAAAAAGATTTATTCTAATTTTTAAGTTATTAGCTTTCACTGGATTTTACATTTTTATATGTCCTTATAGTGTTCTTTTCATTTTGGGAGCATCGATTATTTTATACCTTATTGATAAATACATGATTATTATAAGGTATAGCATTTATAGCTATAGAAGTGCGAAGTATATTAAATCTAGTGCTACTCTATTGACAACTTGGATGGTTTTTATTGTTATAAGTGTATTTTTCTTAACAGAAGGGGAATAAATTAACTTTACAATATCCTAAGGGGTTTCAGATAATTATAATCTCAGCTTAAAGTATTATGTAGTTCTTTATATTATTTTGGGAATATTCATCTTCATAAATATTATTTAGCTGATAATTTACCCAATCATCAAAAATAAACTAAAGCTTAAAAAAGCAATTAATTAAAAAGAAGAAATGCAGGAATTCTAAACATACAGCTAACAAGAGATAAATTAAAAACTACTACCATTTAATAAAATTTCATAGTCTTTTTGTCAACTAGATAAAGACAACACAAATTCTTATATTTATTATTATTAGCTTTTTATAAGTTAATTTGATTGTAAAATACTTGATGACTTTTACAATTAAATACTGTGACTTTAAATCCTTTAGTATGAAATTATTATTGCTCTAATTTATTGTTTTAAATATTTATACTGTATGTATATCTTCATATATTAAGGTCTGATTATATATATTTGCACCAAAAATTTTCATTTTTTTGATTAAAAAAATATATTTTGAAAAATAGTTTGAAAGCAAATTAAAAGAAAAAAAAAATTATGATTAGGATAAGTAAAAAATATAGCAATAAAAATTAAATTAATACTAGAATTCTTTCAAAATTATTTTAAGTATTTAAATAGCAATTAAATTATTCATATAAAAGATATAAGCCTTTCAAAAGAATTTTTAGCATAAAAAATGAATGTAAATAGATGATGTTTTTATAAATTATAGTTTTTCAAATTAATAAATAAAAATTGTATGGTATTTTTTAGAAAACTTTTAAAAAATGTTTAAAATTTAGAAAATAGAACTAATTTTTGGTTGGAATAAGATCACTAAAAATATTTATAAACAAAAACACATTCATGAGAGCAAGAGTTTTAATTGTAAATAATCAATAAATGATTTCTTTTTGAATGTCAATAATTACAGTTTTTTTCATTAGTTCTAAATCGAGTTTTGATTCCCCTTAGCTTCAATTTTTAGATTTTGCAGCTTAATTTTCAGAAAGATTAACTACTTAGTTGTTCTAATCACTGTTTTAAGCACCATAAGATTGGTTTTGGAAATTTTACTAAGCAATCAAATTACTTAGTTGTTGGAGTTCTTCTTACATCTTGTCTTTTTCAGCAACAATCTGTTAAATATACTAGTCTTTTTCAACAAAAATCTGTTTATTTTCATCAAGAATCTGTTAATATTCAGTAAGATTTCATTTATTTTTATCGACGAACTGTTCAATAAACTAGTCTTTTAGAGCAATAATCTAGTCTTTTTGAGCAATAATCTTGTGTTTGAGCAAACTGAATGTTGTTTTTTAACAAGAAGGTTGCTTTATCAGTCAACATTCTTTAATAGACTTTCGTTTTCAGCTTTAAAGTACTTTTTTAAAATATTTTTATAATTTATTTGATCTTCTTGTTTACTTTGCATTTTTGGAAAAAATAGTTAATATTGTTATTTTTTTATTTCAAATCAATCATTTGTAAAATTTACAGATAATTGCTCTAATGATGAGCAATATTCACTTTTATAAAATCCTAGTTTTTTAAATTATTAAAAAATTTTAAGAGTATAAACCTCATTATTAAAGTTAAATATTGAGATTTAAGTTGCAGAAGTCTAACCAGCTTATTAGTCTTAATTCCCAACATTTAATTATTCTTTTGAAGATAATTCACCTTTAGAGATTAAAACTTTCTTCTGTACGTTATCCTGAGCTAAAATATTCTGAGAAAATTTAAAATAGGGATTTTTATAATAGCAAAATTATTTGATAAAAAAAAATAACAATCAATATTAACAATATTTTTCCAAAAATGAAAAGTTAACAAATATGTCAAAAAAATATTAAAAATATCTTAAAATAGGTACTTTAAAAAGAAAATGAAGATCTAGCAAATATGGTTGCTGATTATAGCAAGACTTTGGTTGAAAAAGAACAGGCTATTACTAAGATTATTACTGAAAATAAGCAGATTGCTGAAAAAAACGAGTAGATGTTAGAGTTTATTGCTAAAAGAAAGGAGTAGATTGAACAGATTAAGGCTGAAAAAGAGAAGAAGATGTAGATTGCTGCTCAATAAGAAAAAGAAATCTAAAGACTGCGTAATTTGATTATTTAGTAAAAAGCCTAAAACCAATCTCATGGTGCTTAAAATAATGATTAGAACAATAATATCTGAAAATTAAGCATCAAAATCTAAAAATTGAAGCTTAGGGATATCAAAACTTGACTTAGAACTAATCAAAATATTGTAATTATAGACATTCAAAAAAAGAAGCTTCATTTATTGATTGTATATTTATAAAATGAAAACTTTTGCGCCGATGTATTAATATGTTTTTTTATGTATGTATTTTTATTGATCTAATTTCAATCAAACATTAGTTCTATTTTATCAAAATTTTAAATATTTTTTTAAAGTTTTCTAAAAAATACCATGTAATTATTATTTATTAATTTGAATGAATTATACTTTAATTAAATAATCATCTATTTATATTTATTTTTTATGCTAAAAATTATTTTAAAAAGCTTATATTTTTTATATTAATAATTTTGCTATTACAATTGCTCAGGATAGTATACAGAAGAATATTTTTAGTCTCTAAAGGTGAATTCTCCTCAAAAGAATAATTAAATGTTGGGAATTAAGAATAATAAGCGGGTTAGACTTCTGCAACTTAAATCTCAATATTTAACTTTAATAATGAGGTTTATACTCTTAAAATTTTTTAATAATTTAAAAACTAGGATTTTATAAAAGTGAATTTTGCTCATCATTAGAGCAATTATCTGTAAATTTTACAAATGATTGATTTGAAATAAAAAAATAACAATATTAACTATTTTTTCCAAAAATGCAAAGTAAACGATAAGATCAAATATATTAAAAAGTACTTTGACGCTGAAAACAAAAGACTATTAAAGACTGTTGACAGATAAAGCAAGCTTCTTGTTGAAAAACAACATTCAATTTGCTCAAACACACTAGATTATTACTCAAAAAGACTAGTTTATTGAACAGATCGTTGCTGAAAATAAATTAATTCTTGCTGAATATTAACAGATACTTGCTGAAAATAAACATTTTTTTGTTGAAAAAGACTAGTATATTTAACAGATTGTTGCTGAAAAAGACAAGATGTAAGAAGAACTTCAATAATTGCGTAATTTGATTGCTTGGTTAGTAAAATTCCCATTACCAATCTTATGGTGCTTAAAACAGTGATTAGAACAACTAAGTAGTTAATCTTTCTGAAAATTAAGCTGCAAAATCTAAAAATTGAAGTTAAGGGGAATCAAAAGTTGATTTAGAACAAATTATTGATATTCAAAAAGGAATCATTTATTGATTATTCACAAATATAACTCTTGCTCTAATTATGTGTTATTTTTATACATGTTTTTAGTGATCTTATTCCAGCCGCCAAACATTAGTTCTATTTTCTAAATTTTAAACATTTTTTAAAAGTTTTCTAAAAAATACCATACAATTTTTATTTATTAATTTGAAAAACTATACTTTAATAAAAACATCATCTATTTACATTCATATTTTATGCTAAAAAATCTTTTGAAAGGCTTATTTATATCTTTTATATGAATAATTTAATTGCTATTTAAATACTTAAAATAATTTTGAAAGAATTCTAGTATTATTTTAATTTTTATTGCTATATTTTTTACTTATCCTAATCATAATTTTCCTTTTCTATTAATTTGCTTTCAAGCTATTTTTCAAAATATATTTTTTAAAAATTAAGTACTTGATTTGTATTTTGAATGGATTGATGTTTTTTCTTTAAAAAGCGAAGAATAAAAATTAGATTTCTTATTCAAAACAAAAAATAAGATATTAAATAAATAAATTTTTAATTATCTAAAGTTAAAAAATAAGAAGCTTTTAGTAAAAGATATATTTTATAAGCAAACCATTACAGAAAAAATTTATAATAAAATTAAAATAAAAAAGAATATATTTTAATTGGATCGATTTGATATTAATTAACTGGCAGTTATTTGTAAAAAAAGAAATTAGTATTACTTTTCAAAACAACAATTTTATTATTAAAAAATTAAAAATTATGACTTCAAAAGCTTTACAAAATAATTTTAACATGATTTAACTTAAGATCTGTAAATTTATCTAATTAAATATTAATGAAATTAAGCTAAAAGCTTAAATGATGAGAAATTTTACAATCTGAGCGTTTTAAGGTTCGAAACTAAGACCTATTATGCCAAATTATTTTCCTCCAAGTATTTCACTTGGAGGGTAACATTTTACAACATTTTTAAAAACTTTTTAACAAATTTTAAACTAGAATTTTTTCAAATAGGACTAAATAAATAACTGACCATCTCTAATTCCTACTATATATATTTTTAAGTATATGTTTAAATACAAATATTAAGATTAAATAATAAATTTAAAATAATTTTTCTATGATATCTCTTCATAAAATCAAATATATAAATTAATATTTGATAATTAATTAATTATTATATTTATTTGTTCTTTTTATCAATTTATAATTAATTAATAAATTAATTAAATTTCATAAATTGCTATTCAATATTTTTGAAGAAAAAAAAAATGATATAATAGATTAAAAAATATAACTAATTAGAAGAAGTAATTATTAATTTTTGTATTAATATCCTTTTTATTTATATAAATTAATAAAAAAAGTTTTTAAGCTCTTCACTTTTATCTCATTAGGTTCTCCTTATTAATCTGAGGTATATTTAATTAAAAAATATTATTTTTATTATTATTAATATTTTTTGTACATTTAAATTTCAATTTATTTAAATAAATAATTTTATTATAGAAATTATAATCATTATTTATTGATTTTTATTAAAACAAAAATTTTTTAGATATTTTAACTTAATTTTCATTTCAATTTTTTATTTTTTATTGTTTGATATTTTTTCATCATTTTTTTCTATTAAAACTTACACATAATAAAAGCAGTTTATTTGTTTTGCATTGTAATATTTTTTATAATAAAAGTTAATTTAAAACATTATATATATCTTTTAATTTATTTGATTTGTTTTCCTTTTTCTTTTTATTATTATTTCTTATTTTTTCATTCTTTATTAAATTTATTAATTATTAATTAATCTTATTATTTCATATTATTTCTAATAATATATATCTCATATTCTTATAACATATCATTTTTTTTGAAAAAAATTGTGCTTGCTTTTTTCGTTCTTTCTTTGTTAATTTAGCTCATCATTTTATTTTCAACTTTTTCTTTTATTATTCAATAATTAATCTTATTATTTCATATTTTTCCTTCTAATTAACTATTTAATGATATATTTTTTGTTCAATATTTAAAAAGGGGAAATTAAATTGGTGATGAAGGTGCATCAGGCTTAGGTTCTGCTTTAGCAAATTGCATTAATCTCTCTAATTTGACACTTACCCTTTTGTAAAAACAGTTTGTTTGTTTTGGATTGTGATATTTTAAACTATAAAAATGAATATAAAATAAAAAAGCTCTTTGAATGTATTTGATAACTTTTATTTAATTTATTTTTTTATCTTTTTTATTGCATTAATATTATTTTATTTATTAATTTAAAGAATAATTTTTAATTTAAAAGTTTATTTTATTTTGATATTTATTTTAAAATTTACACAATTTTATTATAAACTTTTTAGATAAAAGAATAAATTATAATAATTCAAAGTAGTAAGCAAGTGTCTTAAATCAAAAAGATTAGTCGTCTTTAAGATATATTTCTGTTGATAAACAACTGGTGAAAAAAGGATGAATAAATATAAAATGTTTGAATAATATTATATATTTTATTATATAATATTTTGAAAAAGTGTTTTTAATCTAAAAAAAAATAGATAGATAAATTTTATTATAGATTTTATATTTATAAATAACATTCATATTTTTGTAAGTAAATAAATTATTTATCAAAATAAAAAATTAAATTTACTTAAATAAATTAAATCCTCTAAGCAAACCCCTTCGGTTTCTCCAAAAGCGATCAAATAATTTGAAACTTTTAGTTTTATATTATATCTTATTAAATTATATAAATGCAAAGCTTTTATATGCCGGTTATTTTTTAATCTTAAATATTATCAATCATATTTCTATCCTTATTTTATTTATCATGATTAATTAATTAGATTCCATAATTTAAACAATACCTCAAGGAGAAATCAAATTTTACTTTTTATTTTAACTTTTGTGGTTATTTTTTCTAAATAACTCCTCACTCTAGTTTATATGATTTTATACCAATCGAGGAATTACTGTAAATATTAAGGATAAATGTTTTGTACTTTTTATTTAAATGAATCAAATATTAAGAAAAATATAAATTATGGCGAATTTGAAAATATATTGACCCTAAATTTCGAGTAGTATGAGATCAAATAGTCAATTTCTTTATATTTTATTTGATCTCATTTTTATGCTCTAATTTAATTGTATCAACGCCAGGTTAATTACTTAATATTTTTATAATTAATTAATTTATTAATAAATTTGTAAAACAGGAATCTTATAAAATAAAAAAAAATGAAATAAAAACAGACAATATATTTTGAACTAAAAGATGTAATTTTTATTCTTTAATCTTTTGTTTAATTTTATTTTAATAATAAAAATAGTTTTTAAAATCTTCGTTTGAATCTCAATTTGATCTGAGTTTAGAGTTAAAGTAACTAAATTTAATATTTAAAAGCCTATTTTGCAAATCTTTTTATATCTAATAATAATCTATTGTTGAAAATTTAATAATTTTTATTTAGGGAAAAAGATTATTCCAGTTAAGAAGTATCAAATTTATATACCTCTTTAGAGAAATGCACTAACCTCTAAAATTTGCAAATCCGATTCAAGTAAAAACTGATTTTTGATGATCAAATAAATTCTTAATAAAAAAATTCAAATTTAAAATTCTATTAAAATTTTTATTTACTTTATTTATTAAACTAATTGCGTTTGTTTGAACTTGATAATTATTTTATTTTTAAATTTATTTTCCCATAATTATCTTTCTTGTTTTAATTTAAAAAGCGAGAAATTAGTTAATATATTTAATACTTCTAATTTAAGCTCTACTCTTGCAAAGTGTATTAATCTAACATAATTAGCACTAGATTTGAGGTAAAAAAAATATACAAAAACTTTTACTATTTATTTTTTATATTAAATAATTAATTACTAATATAAAAAGATTTCTTGCACTAGACTATTTAAAAATATTCAATTTAGGTTAGGCCTTAACTTCTATCAAAAATCTGAAAAGTCTGGATTTGATCTTTTGGTAATAAATAAACTTTCTAATTTTTATAAAATATTTTAAAATTAGTGTTTTTTACTCATAAAATTGATTGATTTTTATTTTATATAAAAGTGGATCTTATAAAACTTGGATTTCAAATGAATCATTAATTCAACTTTGTTCCTATCTTTAAAATTGCATAAGTATTGAAAGATTCTTTATTGACTTAGAGTAATTTTAAATATTTTTTAAATCAAAATAGAATAAAAAATAAAGAAACTAGTATTTTAATTTTTTAATTTGTTTAATCACTTACATGAAAATAAAAGGAAAAATATTTATGAATATTTTAAATTTATTATTTTAATAAAATTAAAAGTTCAACTGAAGTAAACTCTTCGACTATTACTAAAATATGCTAGGTAGTTACTAACTTTTCTAAACTAGAATATCTCAAACTTCGTATAAAGTAAATAAATTTATCTAGGAATAAAAATTAGATTATTCATTTAATTTAATATTTTGAGTTTTAAATATGTAAACCTCCTCCCTCCATTAATAATTTTAAATTTGACATTAAACATTTTTAAATACCACTCAAAAAAGTACATAATTAAACTGGTCCTTAATTACCGAGAATCTACGGTATTTTGATAAAAGTTAAAAAAATAATTAAATAGACTAAATTAGAATAAGAAAATTTTATTTTAAAATGTATTTAAGTTGGATAAAAAATAAATTACTTTGATTATTTATTTAATTTTATATTAATTTTTGATATTTTTTTAATTTAAAGTTCTAAAAATATTGATTCAAGTTATCTGGCCTCTTTTGCTTAGGTTTTTGCATCTTGCAAAAAGCTAAAAGAGTTTTAGCTAAAACAATTGTAAATCTATTTTTATATAAATTCTATTATTATTTTAAAAACATAATTATAATTAATAGTGTTGGTTTAGATGCTGTCTTGTATGATAAAGATTTTAATTTATTAGGACAGGGATTATAGTAGGCCTAAAATCTAAAAACTCTAAAAATTACTTTGAGGTTTCATAAAATTTATTCAAATAATTCTAATATAACTAATTCATTTACTTTATAAATAAAAGTCTTTATAATAGTTTTATTTTAAGTGAAAAATCCTATTCAAGTTTTTTGAATCAGATATCATCATGCCAAAATCTTAGCGAAGTCTAGTTAGATATTTAGTAATTTATTAAAATTAAAATTTATTGTCTTTAAATTTTGTTGGTTCCTTAGTTTTTATTTAATTAAGTAATAAAATATCTTAGAGCAATCTCAAGTTACTTACTTACTTACTTACTTACTTATTTATTTATTTTCACACTATATTTATTTATAAGATATTACAATAAATTAAATTAGAATTTCAATATTTTTTTGTTTGTTATAAATTAGATTTGATAATTAAAGTTCATAAGTAGATGATGTCTTTTCAAGTTTAGGGAATATAAATAATCTCTCTTATTTAAGCCTAAATCACTAGTAAAATAGGACATTCTGAACTTATTTCGATTATTATAACACGCTTCTTTTTTATTTAAATAATATTTTTTTGAATTAAAAAGAGTATGGAATAAAGATACTATTTAGAGTTTTAGTAAAGCTTTGCTAAAAAATAAAAAACTTAATACATTAGTTATTTCAATTAATGGCTACTACTTTAAGTAAGATTTTTCATTTAAAATAGCAACAATTTAAATTGTTAATAAATATCTTATTTTAATTAAAGTCAAAACCCTCAAATTTCCTCAGATTAACTCTCAGTATTAGGAATTAATTTAGCTAACTGCTTTAAATTAACTGACTTAAATATTAGTTTTGGCTTGTAACAAATTAATTAAAAAATAAATATTTGATTTATTTTTTATTAATTAATATTAGTAATTGGGACGGTTGTGAAATGACTCTTGTTAATTTTGCCAGTCATCTTTCTAATTCGAATATAAGTTCTTTAACTTTTTCACTTGGATTATCGTAAGCGCTATTTATTTTTTTAGGATGAAATCTTAGAAATAAAAAAAATAAATTTACTTTCTCCAACACAGATTCTAAAAATAAATAAAATTCATCATTTAAATATTATTTTAATTTAAAAAAAGCAATTTTCCTTAAATAAACCAAATTTTATTACCAGGTCTTGGTTAAAACTTTGCTAAGTGTAAAAACCTAAAAATTTTAAAAGTAGATTTTGGGTAATTTAAATTTTTAAAAATACTGAAATTCGATATTACAAACATAATAAAACAGAGGACCTAGCAGCGAAAACCGTGGAAATAGAATTGTCAAGAATGGAGCTTATCTTTTCTTTAGCTCTATCGCAAATAGTAATTCTTTAACAACGCTTAAAATTGATTTGAAGTAATTTGTTACATTTTTTAATTAATTAATTTTTATAGCTGATTTTAAAAATATATTCTGCAATCACTCACTCACTCAATCATTTCATTATTTATTTATTTAAAATTGTTAGATTTTCTATTTTTAATATTGATTTAATTATTTAGTTTTTTGTTACTAAAAAAGTAGAAGAAGCAGTATATATTTTATATGCTATTATTAATATCATTATTATTTTAATTAATTTTTATAAATAAAAAGAAATAATTCTATTGGTTGTAATTCAACAGATGCTTATGATTTTATATAGAGCTTATCATAATCCAATATCAAAAACTTGGATTTAATTTTACAGTAAAATTATTTAATTTAATTTAGATTTATTTATTTAATTACAGGATGAGTTTAGAATGCATTAAAATTATCTATCAAAATAATTTAAATGAAATTATGATCTAATATTTACTATTTATTTAAAGGCATAATCGCTTAAAAAGCATAAATTAGCTTCCGAAATCTATAAGTAAATTGAAGAAGTTAGAAGTATTAAACCTAGTGATTGGGTAAACTTAGTTTATTTTTTCTAATAAAACATTAAAAAAATATCAGTTATAAAAAAATAATTTACTTTTATAAATTAAAAGTGAGTACTATGAGCATTACATTGATGATGATGAAGTAGGACGTTGTTATACAAATTTCTATAAGACGAAAAACTTAGTTGATTTTAGTTTTAAATCAACCTGCTACTGAAATACAAATTAAACTCTATTGTTTTTTATAATTATTGTTGAATAATAAAAAATAGATTAATAAAGAGATAAATATTTGATTAATTAATGGCTAAATTAATTTTATAAGATATTAGACAGTAAAAAATTATTACTAAATAAATGAATTCATGTTTTTTATTTAAAATTTATTTGAGAATAGTATTAAATTGAATGTATCATTTTTGTAGTTTTTTTTTTTTTTCCCTTCTTATTTATCGTAATGCATTTTTGAATATCTAAAATTATTAAAATTTAAGTAAATTCACTAACTAATTGTGATGTTAAGTAATCAAATTAGCATCTAATTATCAAAAAACTTTTATCATAATTTTAGTTTAATGAAGTGTATGATGAAAAATTTTAAAATCATTATCAAAAAGAATCAATAAAATATTTTCTTTCCTTTTACCTATAAATATTAATATAAAATTTTTTTTATTAAAATTCAACAATATTATTCAAAATAAATAACTAAGAAAGATTTGAAAACAATAAAATAAAATATTTTTTATTACTTATATTACATACAGTAATATTTCATTTACCCTATCAATCCAACCAATCAATTAGCCGAATTTTACTGATTTTTTAACTTCATTTTTTTCTAAAAAACTCCAGTTTTTATGATTTTATACCAATCGAGAAATTACTGTAAATATTAAGCATAAATATTTTGTATTTTTTATTTAAATTAATCAAATATTAATCAAAATATAAATTATCACGAATTTGAGAATATATTGACCCTAAATTTCGATAGTGTCATATCGAATTGCCAATTTCTTTATATTTAATTTGATATAATTATGAATACTGTAATTTAATTGTATCAAAACCAAGTTAATTACTTAATATTTTTATTATTAGCTAATTTATTAATAAATTTGTAAAACAGGTATTTTCAAAAAAAAATGAAATAACAAAAGATAAAATATTATAAACTATAAGATGTAATTTTATTTTTTAATCTATCTTTTGTTTTATTTTATTTTATTTATAAAAATAGTTTTTAAAATCTTCGTTTGAATCTCAATTTGATCTGAGTATTGAGTTAATGTGACTAGATTTAATATTTAAAAGCCTATTTTGCTAATCTTTTTATATATCAAATAATAATCTATTGTTGAAAATTTAACAATATTTAACTAGGGAATATTATTACTCCAGTTAAGAAGAATCTAGTTTATGTTCCTCTTTAGAAAAATGCATTAATCTCTAAAAATTGAAAATCTAATTCAAGTAAAAATGGATTTTTGATGATCAAATAAATTCTTAATAAAAAATTCAAATTTAAAATTCTACTAAAATTTATATTTACTTTATTTATAAAACTTATTGTGTTTATTTGAACTTGATAATTATTTTATTTATAAATTTTAATTTTTATCTTAATTATCTTTCTTATTTTAATTTAAAAGTAATAAATCAGTTAATATATTAAATACGTCAAATTTAGGCTCTACTCTTGCAAAATGTATTAATCTATCGTAATTAGTACTAGATTTAAGGTATAAAAAAAAATCTCTTAACATTTACTATTTATTTTTACGTTAATTAATTCCTAACTTATATAAAAAGATTTCTTTCACTAGACTATTTAAAAATACTAAATTTAGGATAGGCCTTAACTTCTATAAAAAATCTGAAAAGTCTGGATTTGATCTTTTGGTAATAAATAAACTTTCTAATTTTTATAAAATATTTTGAAATTAGTGTTTTTTACTCATAAAATTTATTGATTTTTATTTTATGTAAAAGTGGATCTTATAAAACTTGGATTTCAAATGAATCATTAATTCAACTTTGTTCCTATCTTTAAAATTGCATAAGTATTGAAAGATTCTTTATTGACTTAGAGTAATTTTAAATATTTTTTAAATCAAAATAGAATAAAAAATAAAGAAAATAGAATTTTAATTTTTTAATTTGTTTAATCACCTACATGAAAATAAAAGGAAAAATATTTATGAATATTTTAAATTTATTATTTTAATAAAATTAAAAGTCCAACTGAAGTAAACTCTTATATTATTACTAAAATATGCTTGGCAGTTACTAATTTTACTTAACTAGAATATCTCAAACTTATTATTAAGTAAATAAATTTATCTAGGAATTAAAATTATTTTATTCATCTAATTTAATATATTGTCGGTCTTAAATATGTAAACCTCCTCCCTCCCTCCCTCCCTACATAAATAATTTCAAATTTATTGTCTTATTCTAATTTAATTTAGAGGACCATTTTTAAGATTGATATTTTGCAAATTACAGTAAATAGGAATCATTTTAAAAATTTCATCACAAATTTTGACATTATCAATATAATATTGGTTTATTATTATAACAGCAGCAGTAGCAACCATAATAATATATGAAATACTTTGTTACATATAAAATTAAAGATAAATTAAGACATTTAAAATATCATTTAGTTAATAAGCAAATTTGTTAAGTAGAATTCAAAATTTTGTAAATTGAAATAAATAATGAGCTTGAAAAATATTTTAGCCTTGATTATCTTTTCTTGATTTGTTAAATCTTAGCAAAAACCTGTTTATTAAGGGATATATATATATATTATCTAATAAATCATAATTAATGATTATTTTGATAAAAGTTAAAAAAAATAATTAAATAGATTGATGACTTTAATTAAATTAAAATGTTTAGATGGATAAAAATAAAATTACTTTGATTATTTATTTATTTAATTTTATATTAATTTTTGATATTTTTTAATTTAAAGTTCTAAAAAAATTGATTCAAGTTATCTGGCCTCGTTTGATTAAGTTTTTGTATCTTGCAAATAGCTAAAAGAGTTTTAGCTAAATCAATCGTAAATCTATTTTTATATTAATTAATTCCTATTATTTATTAAAACATAATTATTATTAATAGGGTTGGTTAAGGCGTTTTCTTTAATGATAAAGATTTTAATTTATTAGGACAGGGATTATAGTAGGCCTATAATCTAAAAACTCTAAAAATTACTTTCAGGTTTAAACTTAAATTATTTTAAGATAAAATTTATTCAAATAATTATAATGATAGCTCATTTTTTTTATAAATAAAAGTTTTAATAATAGTTATAGTTTAACTTAAAAGTCATATTCAAGTTTTTTGAATCAGATATCATCATGCCAAAATCTTAGCGAAGTCTAGTTAGATATGAAGTAATTTATTAAAATTAAAATTAACTGTGTTTAAATTTTGTTGGTTTTTATCTAATTTAATAATAAAATATCTTAGACAATCTCTGGTTTGATTTTTTATTTACTTACTTACTTACTTTCTTTCACAGAATATTTATTTTTTAATACATTAGAATAAATTAAATTAGAATTTGAATATTTTTTTATTTGTTACAAACTAGATTTGATGTTGAAAGTTCATAAGTAGATGATGTCTTTTCAAATTTAGGGAAAATAAATAATCTCTCTTATTTAAGCCTAAAATACTTGTAAAATATGACTGATATTTTGGACTTATTTGGATTATTCTAACAAGCTTCCTTTTATTAAAATAATATTATTATGAATTAAAAAGATTATGGAATTAAGATACTATTTAGAGTTTCAGTAAAGCTTTGCTAAAAAATAAAGAACTTAATACATTAGTTATTTCAATTAATGGCTCCTACTTTAAGTAAAATTTTATTTTAAAATAGCAACAATTTAAATTGTTAATAAATATCTTATTTTAATTAAAGTCAAAACCCTCAAATTTCTTCAGATTAACTCTCAGTGTTCGGAATTAATTTAGCTAACTGCTTTAAATTAACTGACATAAATATTAGTTTTGGCTTGTAATAAATTAATTAAAAAATAAATATTTGATTTATTTTTTATTAATTAATATTAGTAATTGGGACGGTTGTGAAATGACTCTTGTTAATTTTGCCAGTCATCTTTCTAATTCGAATATAAGTTCTTTAACTTTTTCACTTGGATTATCGTAAGCGCTATTTATTTTTTTAAGATTAAATCTTAGAAATAAAAAAAATAAATTTTCTCCAACATTGATTATAAAAAATAAATAAAATTCATGAAATTAATGTTATTTTAATTTAAAAAAAAGCAATTTTCCTTAAATAAACCAAATTTTATTACCAGGTCTTGGTTAAAACTTTGCTAAGTGTAAAAACCTAAAAATTTTAAAAGTAGATTTTGGGTAATTTAAATTTTTAACAATACTGAAATCGATACTATAAACATAATAAAACAGAGGACCTATCAACGAAAACCGTGAAAATAGAATTGACAAGAATGGAGCCTATCTTTTCTTTAGCTCTATTGCCAATAGTAAATCTTTAACAACACTTAAAATTGATTTAAGGTAATTTACAATATTTTTTAATAAATTAATTTTTATAGCTGATTTTTAAAAATATATTCTGTAATCTCTCACTCACTCACTCATTTATTTATTTATTTATTTAATGTTGTTAGATTTTCTATTTCTTGAATTTTCTGAATTAAAGAAAGTTTATTTTCTACTAAAAAAGTAGAAGAAGCATAATATATATATTTTATATGTTATTATCATTATTATCTTTATTATTTTAATTATTTTTTATAAATAAAAAGTCATAATTTTATTGGTTGTAATTCAACAGATGCTTATGATTTTATATAGAGCTTATCATAATCCAATATCAAAAATTTGGATTTAAATTTACAGTAAAGTTATTTAATTTAATTTAGATTTATTTAATTAATTACAGGATGAGTTTAGAATTCATTAAAATTATCTATCAATATAATTTAAATGAAATTCTAATTAAATATTTACTATTTAAAAGGCATAACCGCTTAAATAGCATAAATTAGCTTCCTAAATCTATAAATAAATTGAAGAAATTATAAGTATTAAAGCTAGTGATTGGGTAAACTTAATTTATTTTTTAAATAAAACAATAAAAAAATAATTTACTTTTATAAATTAAAAGTGAGTACTATTAGCACTATATTGATGATGATGAAGTAGGACGCTGTTATACAAATTTCTATAAGACGAATAAATTAGTTTATTTTAGTTTTAAATCAACCTGCTACTGAAATATAATTTAAATTCTATTGTTTATTTATAATTATTGTTGAATAAAAAAAAATAGATTAATAAAGAGATAAATTTTTGGTTAATTAATTGCTAAAATAATTCAAGAGCATATTAAACAGTAAAAAATTGTAACTAAATAAATGAATTCATGCTTTTTATTTAAAATTTATTTGAGAATAGTATTAAATTGAATCTATAATTTTTGTAGTTTTTATTTTTTTTCCCCTTCTTATTTATCAAAATGCATTTTTGAATATCTAAAATTATTAAAGTGTAAGTAAATTCACTAAATAACTAACTAACTAAATGTGATGTTAAAATAATCAAATTAACATCTAATTATTAAAAAACTTTTATCGTAATTTTAGCTGAATGAAGTAGGAAACATTTTCAAATAATTATCAAAAAGAATCAATAAAGTGTTTTCTTTCTTTTACCAAAAAATATAAAAATTTTTTTATTTTAATTGAACAGTATTATTTAAAATAACAAAGAAAGATTTGAAAATAATAAAATAAAATCTTTTTAATTATATCTATTACATTAAGTAATATTTCATATACCCTATCAATCCATCCAACCAATTCGTTGAATTTTACTAATGTTTTAAAAATTAGTCATTACTCTAATATTATAGTATAATAGTAATCAATAATTAAAATAAAACGAGTCGAGTTGAATACAGTATCATAAATTATTAGTATAATCAATAAAATATTTTATATTTTTAGTAAATGATAAATAATGATTAAATGCACCACAAAAAAAAAAAATATTAGAAAAATATATATTAAATATATATTTTTTTATGCAAAAGGCTTACATTTAATCTATTTACCATTCTATTTTGTTAATTTAATCCAATATAAATATAAATATTAATTTAGTTTATCATAAAATATTCAGAAAATTTGTAAGAAGACATTATAATTTTTAAATAAAGAATTTATTTGAGTTAGTTTATAATTTATTCATTTACTTAATTAATTATTTATTTATTTATTTCTCTTAATCAAATTACTTTTATTTTAAAAACTAAAAATATATTGTAATAAAGTAAATAAATTAGCTAAAAATATAAAGTGGTTTATTAAAAAGTATTGTAGTTAGCAAGTAATAGTAAGTGAATCATATTAATTTTATTCTTTTGTAAGTTATTTACAAAATATATTTAAAATATTTGAGATTTAACTTTACAAATAATAATTAAATTTCTCATAATTGTTTGAGTACGTACGTAAGATTTTAGTAATTAATTTTTATTTTCTTTACTCTTTTTTAATGATAAATAAATGGTTTAATATGTACATCATTTGATTTAAGTTAATATAATTTATTATTAAGATGATTTAAATTTTTATTTCAAATGGAAAAAAACAAAAAAATGGATGGACACAGAAAGATTTATTTTCTTCTATTAAAATATGTTTGTTTACTTTTAGAATATGAAAAAATGTATACATTCTTTATGTTCATACTTTATTAGTATTAATAATTGATTTATGAGGATTAATGTTTTTATTTTGTTTCATTTATTGGCTATGTTTAGAAGCTTTAAATGTTGAAAATGTATAAATTAGTATTATTAAAATAAGAAAAAATATATTATTTTTAAGTTGTTGATGATGCTTTAATTTTTATTGGTATAATTTATATTTATACTAATTAGCTATACTATCTATTTATTTATCAGCTCAGATTGAAAGAAAATCTGATATCTTTTAAATTTATTATTATTAATGATTGATTGATTGAAGATATATGAGAGTGAGTAGAGGCGATCACAAGAGTAAACAAATTGAACAACGCATCTCTATTATACCTAAAATGAAGGATTTTAAAAATTATAATCTACTTCCGAATAAGGAATCTAACATAGGAATTAACACTTTATTTCTGAAAATGTGACTGTAGAAGGGGTTTCTAAGTAGATAATTTAGAATCATTTCTTTATTTCTTGTTTTAAACTCTTCTCTCTATGCAGGTTAATAAAACTTTATTTTGCGTTAGAGAATCAGACGAAAAAGATCAATGATAAGGGAAATCATATAAGGTGTATATGATTTAACACCAAACATACGCAACAAAATGCAGTAAATGAGTGGTCTTACTATAAATAGGACTTCTCCAACAAAAATCATGTAATCGCTTTTTTTTTGATTTGGTTGCTTTGTCTCTAAAAGATCTTTAGGTATAGGTAGCTTAGAGAGTAAACCAACTCTTTTATGACTTCTTTACAACTCTTCTTCAAAATCTTCATTGAATGTCATCCCATTTTGCTGACGATTCTTAATTCTTTCTAATGTCTCGGCCATTTTTTAGATTTATTCCTCTGGCTGCAAATTTCTGTATTTTTCAATATAGTCTTCAGTGAAGAATTTTTCAAAAGCCTCGCTTTTTTAACGGTTTTATTCATCTAATTCTTCTTGCATATTACCTTCTGAGATGTAAATCTACTTTTGGCTGATGTTCATTTTCTAAAGTTTAAAATAAACCTTGACAAATTGCGATAGTGAAAGAATTTCCAAGAATCTATCCTTGTTAAAAAATGTAGATTTGTTTGAGATGTAATTAAGAGTCTGTTCAAGCAAAAATTCAAAGCTAACAAGTTTGTTGAGACTTTTGTTGATGTGCTAGTATTGCTAAAAACTTTAATAGATTTAACTGCTTTTATTTTCCTGCTAGCTATCCATTTTATCAAATAAACTATTTCTAAATAATACTTTTGTGTTTTTTTGTTTGCTTGGTGTTCTCTCCCTAAATTTTCTATTTATTTATTTGCTTTAATTCTTATCTTGTTTGCGCAAAAGATTTCGATTTATTATTATTAAATTCTTTTTTTTTTTTGAGATGAATAGCTTATTTTGAGTACTTTTAGATTTGGCAGTTTATTAAGCAGTATTTGTAAATATTGTTGTCAGATTTACTCATTAATTTGATTTTTAAATTCATATTTAAAACAAAAAGTGCGTATGTTTTGTAATATTTTCATCTTACGCAATGAAATCTCTCATTATTCATATTGTTTGTTTGTTCTAAATTAAGAAAAATTCTATTTTCTTTTTTTCTTAATTTCCTCAAATTTTCATTTTAATTTTTTTAGCCAAAAGAAAGAAATTTTAAATAATTTAAATAAATGAAAATGACCAACATTTTAAGAATGCAATTTTTGAATAAAAAAAATGAGAATTATTATAAAAATGAGACAAAATAATTCAATATAAAAATGCTTTTATTGATTTTTTTAATGTTATTAATAATTTAATGACTTTATTTTATGAAATCTTTCAATTAAAATTTCACTCAAAAAGAATTTGCCAGAAATATTCTTTGCCCTTACTAGACAATCTCTTGAGAGACTCAATGTATTAATTAATGCTTAGGATGTACTTTTTATACAAAATAGGTTTAAATAAATTATCAATGTAATTTATCAGAGTATGTGTAATTAATTATAATCAAAATGATAATAATTTACGGGTTCATTTTCGCAATAGAGATCAAACAAAAGCTGCTTTACAAAAAATACTCTGTTGAATAAATTCTAACCATAAAGTTGTCTATCTCTCTCATATTCGTCAAACCATGCTTCGATCTGAATTAAAATTATAAAATTAAATTATAAATTGGTAATTTTAATCATGCATGATAGAGTCGAATTGAAATTTATTTACACGAAGGAAATTATGTGTTTCTAAATAACCACTGTTTGAGTAGGTCAATAGTTGATCTTTGTATTCTTCTATGAGGTCTTCAGTTGGAACTGGAGAGCTAAACAGAATGAAACAAATCATTAAGTCCTATTTTATTAAAATTATTAATTAAAAATTCTTTTTTATTAATTTGATAAATATTTATTTAAAAAATTACCTTAAAATCTATTTTATCGTCATGTATTTGTGATTCAAAGTTTGCATAAATGCTCTCTAAACATTTATCAGGCAATTACTTTATGAATTTTGGGAGGTGATTTGAATGTTTTTTTCTTCTTAAGAATACATTTTCAAATATTTTTAGATTTATGATGTCTCTTTTATCACATAAAGTGTGAAGTTCTTCATAAAGAAGCTTAATACCGAAAATTGTGAATCTAAAGTCATCAACCGATTCAACTAGTTCGAGTGGTTGAATATAAGCAGGAATTTGATTGAAGCAATTCAATATCTTTAAATAATTATTTTACAATAAATATTTATTTTTATTAAAAATATTATTACTTTGTATGTGTCAGAAATATTTTTAACACTCACAACCAAAGTGTCTACAGGGTTTTAAGATTGAATAGCTTATCTCAAAGTTCTGACTGCATCATAAATAACTTCGTTTTCATGCTTTAAACCAAATATAATCCAATCATCTAATTTGCTGTACAGAGCTACTTCAATCATTTTAAGTTCCTTAATTCTACTAATTAATGTAAATTTCAAAATGTATCCTCTATACTTGCAAATTCCTTTTTCAGTTTCGAGTACTTAATTATAGAGATCGTTCAAGCCTGGATAGGACTTCTCGTTTATAGTCTAAAACGATAGACCAGCAGTTCTCTTTTTAAAGAATTTAGCTCTTATGTCTTTTTACAAATATAAAATCAAGTTTTTTTAGACGTTTAAATTTATTTTTTAATTGAAATTATTTTTTCTAAAAATAAAAATTTTAGTTGAAATTATTTTTTCCAAAAATTAAATTTTTAATTGAAATGATTTTTTCTAAAAATAAAAAAGAGAAGCAATTTGATTGAATTGATTGATTACCTCCAATAAGCTCGCTGATGTTATCAACTGAATGCATAAAGTGATCAAACATTTTCTCTACCCTAGGGAAATGGTTAGGATTTTCAATATCATAAATTGGTGGAGGTTGCCCATTAGGGAAGGGATCTAAAATGATATGTTCTTAAACTTCATTAATGGGTTTTCCTTCTACAACATCTTAGATATATAAAATGAGTTCTATAATTTCTTCAAGCTTTCATTTATTTAAAATTATATTTGTATTAATAAGTAAAGTGAAATAATAAATATCATTTAATTTTGAATATACCTTATTTAATTCTAGCTAGAAAAATCTTTAATAAGAAGAAAAAAGAGCAGCCATTTCAGAGTCAAACCATCCTGAAGCCATGATTGTTTTTCTTTCCTAAATTGATTCAGCTTTTCTAAGTAAAATTAATTTTATTTTTGTAAACAAGCTTATTGATTTTATTGATTAATTATTTTACTTTTATTCTACAGAATCCCATAGATTTTCATACAAAGTTTCTAAGTGCTGATTTAATTCATCTTTAGTGTTTTAGAATCTAAGCATTTGTGGATTATCATCAAAGAATTTATTTAGGTTGTCTTTGAAAGTATTTATTTTATGCTTTTATAAAATATAAAAAAATATTTCAAACAAAGTAAAAGCTTTCAAATATAGCATACCTATTTATCATCTGGCCTTTGAATAACCGAAAGGAATCTAAATTATACATCAGCTAAACGATTTGAAATAACCTCTCTATGGTTATCTATTTTATGTAAGCTTTATTTTATTTCTTTGAAATAGTTAGTCTATATTTCGTTCCACATTTTCATCACAGTTTCTTTATATTTGATAAAATTTAAAAATTATTTCATAAAAACAAATTTATTTAAAATATTTATTTTTTTGATTCTTTTTATGTTTTTTATTTAGAAAATTAAATATTTCTAAAAATTGCTTTTTTATTTATTCAAATCAATATTGTGTAAAAATATTTTTTAATATTTTTTTTTAATTTTAAAATAGTAAAAAACGAATTACTCAAATTGTCCATTTTAAGTCTGTCAAAGAAGTCACCTCCTGCTTATCCTGAGTTTTACATAGATTGATCTGTTTAGTTTATTTTAGAAGTGTCAGCCATGTCGTTACTAATTAGATTATCAGTAGGGATTTTGTTTTGACTTGACAATTATTCTTGGGAGGCTGAAGCATTAGGATTGTTAGATTAAGTGTTAGCTGAATTAGATGCTTCTTATAATTGTTATTGCTATTGTTTTTCTTTTTCTAATCTTTCTTATTCTAGCTTTTCTTAAAGGAGTCTCTCTTCTTCTCTTTACTACTACAATCTTTCTTATTCTTGTTAGTAGTTTTAGATTTACTCTTCTATTTTTTTCTTTTTAATTTTAAGCAGATCAGATAGCTTCTTGTCTATTTATTCAAAGACCTCAATTCTTTTAGTTGTAGACTCCAAACTTTAAATAGCTCCAAATATATTTTTTTCCTATTCCTGTTGCTCTTATGCCAAATCTTCATTCTACTATAATTATGCTTATGATTAAGGCTGTTATTGCTCTGTATTTAAATTGCTAGCAGGTTCTGTCTCAAATCCGAACATACCATACCATTCTTGCAAATAATCTAAGTTTCTATCAATAATACAAGAAATGAAATTTAATTATCAATAATTCAATTTGAAAATAATCATAACAAGAATATTTTAATTAGATATAAAAAATATTTTTAATAATTATACTCAATGAATTATTTGTTGGCTTCTTATATTTTTTCTAAGCTGCTTTAAGGATCATCTATTGGCTGTATTCTATCAGCAAGTCCTTTTTCTTCAAGAGGAGGAAGATTATCTTCTAAATTATATATATTTCCTGTTTAAGGATCTAATCTTCTATTTGCCGCTCTCTTTTCTGCAATAGTCTCATCGACATTAAGATTTATCACCAAATCGATTCCGCCTTATTTAAGACTGGTGTCAGGAGTCTTCTCTCCTGCTCTAACAAGTTAAGCTATTTATTCTTTTATCTATTCACCTTCTGGATTCAATCTTTCTTCTTCCATCACAAATCCTGTTAAACCCTCTTCTAAAAGCTTGGCCTACTTAACATTTTGAGGGAAGTTAACCAGCACAAAGCCTAAAATAAAATAATAATAATTAATTAAAAATAAATATTTAATATTAAATAAAAATTAGTTTTTACCTGGTGTGTATTCAAATTCTTTTTGATTCATTAAACGATAAACTGCTTCTTCGTAAGTTTCTTGAGGAGGGTCTTCTATTACTTCTATTTCTACTTTAGAACCTACATTCTTTTTGCCTTCTTTTCCTGCAGCTTTTTTAGGATTACTTTTTTCTTTCTTTTTTAAGTAGTCTTCCCACTCTTTCTTCATTTAAGCTTGTCTTTCTTACTCTTTTATCTTAGCATCTGCTAATTATTGAATGAGTTAATCAGGTGTTACCACAGGGAAAATTTATTTTATTTATATAAGAGCAGCCCTCACTAAAATCTCATCAGTATAAGGAATATTTTATGTTTTCATTTCGTTTGCTTATTATCCAAGTTCTCTGAGTTGAGGATTATCGGGTTTTTCTTCTTCAACTTACCCTTTTTTAGTTTATTTCTTTGCTGCATTTTTCTTTTTTTCATTTTCATCTTCAGGAGGAGGAAAAGCCTTTTATCAAGAAAAATATTTATGAATAAATAAAAAGAAAAATTTAAATTTTACATATTTAATAGCCTGATCTATAACATCATATACGTCGATGATTTCAACTCCATATTTTTACTTAATTAATTAAGAAAGGGATTTCTTTCCTGAAAATCTATTACCAATAATGCTGATTCTCAAAGGCATGTGATCAGGAATGTCATGAGGCTTTGATTAAATAGCTTTTTAAGGATATATTTTGTCAATAACTTAATGCAAGAAATCTCCAAGCTGATCATCATTGTAGGCCTAAATAATTTAATATTATGATTATTTATTTTAGATTATGATAAAATTCAAAAGAATTAATAATTTACATGATTTAAAATTTGATTTTCTGGCTATTCAAATTAATGAAAAGGTTACCACATCTAGAAACCTAGGTTGTAATCAGTAAACATCATAGATAACTGTTAATCAAGCTCTTCCGAGATTTCAGCTTCGTGAGCTTGACGTTATGTTTGTTATTATTATTCAAATATTGTCACAACCTTTTCTTCACAGAGTGGTCTTCCTTCTGCAAATCTTTCCATCAGATCTCTCCAATACTACTCTGGAACTCTTATTGAATCTTATTTAAAATAACAAAAAGTTAAATAATTCATAAACAATATTCTTTTTTTACTATTTTATCTCTAAGCATTGTGGCAGAGCTCAGTGACATCAAGAATGATATCAATTAAGTCTTGACAAGTCTTACTATGTTTTTTCCTTTTTTATATTTTATTCTAGAGATTAAGTTCCATGTATTCTACTTTTTGCAGTTTCCATTATTTCTTTCTTTCTATTTCTTCTGCGATTGCTTTTTCCCTAAATTCTTCATGCTTTTAGTCAAAATAATCCAT
Source organism: Tetrahymena thermophila SB210 (assembly GCF_000189635.1). Classification (NCBI taxonomy): domain Eukaryota; phylum Ciliophora; class Oligohymenophorea; order Hymenostomatida; family Tetrahymenidae; genus Tetrahymena; species Tetrahymena thermophila. The sequence continues at coordinate 217,385 of NW_002476523.1, read as the reverse complement.
TCTTTCCTTTTAAATCTGGTTTTCCTTCTCAATTCTATTCCTAACAACTATCTTTTCTTTCTCTTGAGCAATATAAATCTTTCTTCCTTCCTCTGCTCCAGCAACACTTAATTCGCAAAATTTTGTCAACATGTCTTACTATCTTTTCTTCTCTTAAATTTCTTTTTCATATTTCTATTACTCAACTAACATCCTGTTCTTTCTAATATAAATACAAAAATTTTCAAATAAATTAACAAAATTTTATCAATAATAAAGTTTCACCTTTTTTCTTTATCCTTTCTAGCCAAAATAGATTTGTGAGTGCTTTCTCTGATTCTCATCATAGTGGCATTCAGATTAAAGTGAGAAATAGGAGGAGGTTTATAATTATCAGGATCATGTCTCAAAGAAACACCTTACTGAATACAATTTTCCTTAAAATAATCTAATCCCTCCTTATACTCTTTAAACTCGTAATTTTCAACAGCTTTTACTTCTTCCTTTAATCTGTTAGTGAGGTAATTATTAAGAGTTTATTCTTTATTAATTCTGGTTTGCATAACTTATTGAGTTTTAAGCCAATTTTCATAAATGCTTTTAGTTTTATCTTCAATATATTTGTGATTGTTACGAGTTTTGTTTATTTCAAATTGTCTATGTTCAATTCTCCATTAATTTTCCCTTTCTAATTCTTAGTCCTTTAAAGTTTTTGCAAGAATTTCACTCTTCAACTTTTGTTATCTAAATTTCTCTAGCTTCTATTCAATATCCATAATTTTAGGAGGAAGATTTTATTTAATTTATTCATCATATTTAAAACTAGATTTAAGGTGTCTGTCTTTCGTTTTTAAAGATTTATTAAACTAAGCAATTAAATTTTAATCTGCATCATCACTCACTGTAGAATTATTCTATTTGACTATTTTCGTTACATGAAACTATTTATATTATAAATTTTTATTAAAATCCCTCAATAATATCTTTGAAATTGCTAATTTATCAGCAGCATAACTAACTCTATAAAAATCTAAATACTAATAACCATCTTTAAAAAACAATCAATAATCAATCTCTTTTAAATTGTTTTTATTACCTTATTTAATTATTTAAGGACTTCAAGATTATTTCCAGGCTTTGGCATTAAAGTTATCTTTAGTTTTTCCCTTAAAATTCCTGCTATTATTTAATAATTTTACTTGATTGTAGCATCATCAGTCCTTTTAAATAAAAAAATAATAACTATTTATTTCAATTATCTATCGTATGCAATATGCAGAATCGTCTTTATGAAAAATGTGAATTCAAAGTAAATAAAATAAATTCTTTTAATAATTATGATTGATTGATTGTTTGATTAACTAAATAAAATTTATTGCTACTTGTTGACAATTGTCGATGGCACATTTAAACCTAATCTCATTAAGATATCTCTGTAAATATATCCATTACGCATATCATCTTCTAAATTTTTAATTTTATTTTCAATTCTTAGGTCGCTATTCAACCACTATTTTATCTCGACTTCATTCGCCATGGATTAAGTATGCTATTAGGTAATGTTTTATATATCTAAATGTAATTAATATCCTAATATCCAGTATATATTGATACTTTATGAATAGCTTAGATAGTAGTAACTATTGTAAATTATAAATATTAATAAATGAATGTTTCAGATACTTGCAAATTAATCTTAATTTATTTAATTAATAAATTAACTATCACTTTCTATTTATATCAATCAATAAACACTAATTTTGAAACTCTTTATTTATTTTAAACTTTAATCTAATTAAATTCTTATCGAATAAATAGTAGTTTGTTTTTCAACTACAATTTAGTTTTTATAAAATGATTGGTTTTTAATATAAACAATTCAATATTTCAAAATATCTTTTTGACTTAATTTATAAAATGCTTATTTATTTAAAAATAAATAAAATTTTTTAGTTAATTTATAAAATATTTTTCTAAAATATGTAAAAATAAATGTTTAATTCCCATATATTTATTTGTTCATTCATTTATATTTTTAAATGTTGTTGAAAAATTTCTAAAAATTTACATTTAATAAGAACTTTTTTGAAAAGTAGAAATCAAAAAAATAGTTAAAGGATTCTCTTTAAAGATTTAAAATATGATTTTTCTAAAAATATTTAATTCTAATTTATTTTGTTTTAAATCAATAAAAATAAGAGCTAAGTGCTTTGAAATATTCATATTTATATATATAATTTCATTAAATTTAGTCATTATATTAATTTATAATATATTTTCTGTCTTATTTGAGAAATCATTTTGTCAATTTTCAAGTAAATTTTATTTTGTATGTTTTCTAATTTCTTTTATTACTTTTGAAAATATTTTGTCTGATTAGATGTTAAATTAAATAAATTTAATATGATTTTTCTTTAAAATTATTTATCTAAATTAAATTTATTTATTTATTTATTTTTGTCAAATAAAGTATCCAAATATTCATTTTATCCAACAAATTAAAAAATTTGAAAGTGTCTACAAAATAAAATAAAACAATTATCAAAATATTCTTTTTTTCCCAGATTCAAATATGCCTAAAATATCTCTTTTTCCTATAATAAATTAAATTGTCAAATAATAAAAAAAATAAAATATATATATAAATGAGTTCCTAATAACTACTTGAAGAAAAAACTGTTGACCACTTCAAAGGACTTAGCAATATAACTAATACCCTGCATGAATTACTAAAATGTCGCCCAGACATTTCTATATTAATATCTAGATTAAATTAAGAATATTATAAAAATGACCTCTTAGCAAGACCTAATTTAGCACATACAGTCACTCAGGAAGATCTTGATTTGATATGGTCTCTATATGCTAAAGTAGTACCATATCATCTCACCTCCTTATCATATTGGTATGACAAGGCAAAAAAGCCAATGGTTTTTGAAGAATTTAAGATGTTTAGAAGAAAAATTTTAAAACTATGCTATTACCACTTATAGTTATGCCAATTTGATAAGACTTTAGATATTGATACTTCTACATTAAATATAATCTTTTAAGAATTTAAGAAAATAATGTGAAGAAAAATTTAATTAATTAAAAAAAATAATTTTTTTGCGTAGTTTATATTTTTCTATATGTCAAGTATTAATGATAATAATAATAATAATTTTATTCATTAAATTTTCTTTTTATGAAACAATATAATTTGCTTTAATATTTAAAATTTTTCCTTGAAATAAACCATGAAAATCAAGTAATTTAATAATATATTAAAATTAAATTACAAAGAAAAGTAATCAGTTAGTTAAATCAAATTCATTCATTTCTTTGATTAAATGATATTTTATATTAATTTTTAAAACTATGAATTCTAATATTATATTATTGATAAAAATAATATGTATATATAGAGAGAGATGTTAAATTAATAGTTTTATAAACATAAATTATATTTTATTTATTTATTTTAGAAATATTTTTTAAAAAGAATTATTGGGTGAATGAATGAATGCATAAATAGATAGATGGATGGATGGATGATGAATGTGAAGTTTTCTTTTGCTTGATTGCTCAAAGTGAAAGCATTTCGTTGATATATTGTCTCTTCTTTAACTTCTCTTTTTTTATTTCTTCTTCTGACCTATTGGTTTCATTAAATGCCCTTAAATTGAGTTCTTCGTCATAAAGATCTGTTAAAGAAGGAAGAATATCGAGCTTACTTTTCTTTTTGGCCATGAGAATTCTTTCAATTTTTTCATGGTTTGGAATAGCTTTTCCATTATTATGTGGCTCTTATTTATGATTAACGGGTAAGTCAGCTCCCCATTTCTTTTTGATGTAAAAATTAACTATATCTCCGTGTTTTATAATGTGCTACAAGTATTATTAATTAGAAGAAAATTGATGTTTAGGAGAAACCACATTTGTATTCAATAAGGAAACATTAGTATTCATAGTTCCAACTTAATTTTAGCTTCCTCCAGAGGTGGAATGGCCTCTTACAGTGCTTCTTGCAACTCCTTAAAATGGGTTGATTGTTCCTGCTCCTGTAGTTGCTCCTCCACCATGAGTGACTCTGCCTCTAAAGAGAGGGTTTTAATCTTCAGAAGATTGCAAAGAATTAAAATTAGATGTGATTTTTTTACTTTCCATAATTATGTTATTTTGCTATCTTGATTTATTCTTAGTTCTCATAAGTTCTCCTTGATTTAGTCCATCTTTCATAGCACCTTTAGAAGTTAATCCCTTTTTTAAATTATCATGGTTGAATGAACATGTGCATTTTAAAATCAAATCTATTAAAAGATATCAAAAATATTTACTTAAATTCTTTTTATTTCATGCTCGTGAAGATGGTTTTTTTTACTGAGAGTATTAAAATCTTTCTTCATTTTTATAATTAACTTGAATTGTGCCTCTTAAAGCTTACCTTCAAGCTATTGTCTTTCTTTTTTATGCTTTTCTTAAAGATTCGATCTCTACTTTTCAGCTCTTTCAATTTATAGTTTTTCTACTCTTTCTTGTTCCTTAGCTTCCAAATCCTTTAACTCTTTTCTGAAATCTAAAGCTTCTTCAACCCTTTCATCTAAAGAGACTAATTTTTCTTGAATCTAATACTCTTTTAGTTTCTTTTTAGGTTTAATTTTTACAAGTTCTACTGCTTTCCCAAGTTTATCTTCCAGCATATTTCTCTCTTCTACCTACTTCAGCTACAATTCTGCTCTTCTCTGTGCTTTATATTCTTCAAGTTTTCCAAACTCATCATAATAAGAATCATAGAAATCATCGAGTCTCTCTTCACCAATTTATTAATAGAGACTATAATTAATATAAAAATTGAATTAATAAAAACATTAACTTTTAATTATTTATTAAAATCTAAATACTTTGTTAAAATTAATATCAACCAAAAATATTTTTTTCTTAGAATAATATCTAATAAAATAATAAACAAACAAACGATGTTTTCTTTATTAAATACTTTCTTCAAATTGTTCTTTATATTTAATTATTCTATTTATTTCAATTTAATTAATATGAAATCTTTCAATTTAATTTATATTAAATCTATTTTTTGAATTTGTTTCATTAAAAATATTAATCAAAACACAAGAAAGCTGGAAGATATTTTATTATGATAATAAGAATAAAAGGAATTGTATTAGCCTTAAAACATTTTATGGTTTTTTAGTTTAATTTTGAATAGTTTTGTTAATATTTATTTTATAGCTGTTTTACTGATGAGAATTTTATTGAGAATGTTAATGAAACGCTTTTGATAATAGTTTGCAAAAGTAAAAATAAATAAATAAATGATTAATGAAAATATAATGATCTTTTATTTTGTAAAAGCTTCATATTTAATTTTAAATGCCAAAGCTCAACATTTAAAATATTAATCAGTAAACAAACTCTTCCTTTAAAATTGTTGATTGCTTTATTTTGTGTTGATAAAGAGTGCAAAATGAAACAAATTTTTACTTTAATTCATTATTATAAATTTGTTGTCTCAATTGATCTTAATACTCAGCAATTAAAATTTCGATTTCTCTGAGCTCCTTCATCAGAAGCTTAAACTCAGAGTATTCCTAAATCTTAAGTAAACTATTTGCAGTATGCTGCATTTTTTCCTTAAGTGTAGAGAAAACTAATATCTACTCATCTTCATTCAAAAATCCATCATTATCTGAATCGAATATATTGAGAAACTCATTAGGAGAGTTGATCTAAAATTATTCAATGATATCTTCCTTGTGTTTTTCATAGATTTACTCAATTAATTTAATACCAAGTTAGCGATTGGAAGTAAAATCGCTCTTTCTCATTGTTTTCCATAATTCCTAACTAAACTTAACAGCTCTTTATCTAAAAAGATTTCCATCATTCTTAATCTGCAATATAACTGCCCTAGGGATGTTAGAAAGTAAATTATAATTCGTAGTCGTTCCGAATTTTTTGCTTAGTCCCATAGAGGACTAGTTATTTGAAAATGTATCTACCATGACTATATTTTTCTAATGCCAATTAAATTATAATTTTAGTAGCTCTCAAATGCTTTTGCTAAATTACTTTTATATCTATTTATCTATTTATTAAACACTTATTTTATATTTTGATTGATGTACCTATATCTAACTCTACACTTTCTATTTATTGTATTAATTAATTAATTATTATCATTTGATTGATTGATTTCCTTACCCAAACAATCAAACAATAAACAACTAAATCAACTTATTTACCAAGTCAAATTTTAATAATTTTTTAGTTACAAATCAGCAAATTCATTAAAATCAAATCAAATTATGGCATATTGTTTTTTTAACATGTCTTACTTAATATGCTTCTTTTCAATTTAACATTATCAAAATTATTTAAACTAGTTTTTAAATAGCTGTTATAGTTTTTTTAAAAGTAAATCCTAGAAAAATTTGTCTTATTAATACAGTATTAAATATTAAGGTGCAATTTAAGATTTTATCAACAAAAAATTTAAATTCATTTAAAATGCAATACTAAATTTAAATTCCTTAATACTAACAAATTACTATCAAAAGTTTTGATATAAAAAGAAAAAATAAGATAAAAAATAAATAGAATTTGATTAAAAAAAAGTAAATATTAAATAAAATAATTATTTATTTCATTAAATCTTATTTTACTAAAAAATTTAAATAAAAATATTTAATTTTGTAAATAAATTCAAAGTAATTTAAAATGAATTAATCAAAAAAAAATAAATTAATTTTTAAAAATAAATAAATAAACTTAAATGTAGAAAACGATAAAAAAATGAATAAATAATTCTAATTTATAAATTTAATAATTTTATAACTTAAAAAAGGTTTTTAATTTCAATATTAAAAGTTTTGATAGATTAATTGCTAATTATTAAAATTTATTTAAAGTTAAAATCCTGCAATTTATGCTAAATTATTATTAAAAAATATTTAAATTTGTATTTTTAAAATAAAATTTATAAAAGTGTTTTTAATTTAAAAATTATTGGCATACTTTTTCTTTATTTTATAAAATCTTCTTTTGAGTAGTAATTCGCTTGAAATAACTATGTAAATACATATTTATTTATTAACTATTTTACTTGATTATTAATATTAATATCAAATAATATATTATTAAAAACGTATAATATCCATGATATATTAAGATTTAAACTGAAAAAAGCTTGCTGAATATTTTAAATTTAATTATGATTGAATTAATGTAAATATTTTGCTTTGAAATAATAAATTTTAGTATTCTTTTGAATTAATAAAAGATCAATAAAATTTGTTTCAAAAAAATTAATGTTGGAAGCTAAAAAATATAATAAATAAAGATTTTGAATAGTTTGATTTTTTATTGCTAGATAATTAATTAATTAATTAATTAATTTAAGGATAGTTTGTTAAGAAAATAAAACAAATTCTTAGAAATCGTATCTATTTTAAATTTAATAGAGTATCTATCTATCTAATTATCTATTTATCTAAATAAAGACTGAGTACTTATTTATGTATTAATTAACTAATAGAATTAATCAACATCTAAGTGATATATAAATGAATGAGTAAATAATGAAGATATTTAAGTAAAATGTATATGGAAATGGATGGAGAAGTGATTGAGACGACTTAAACTCGATGAAAACTGATTAGTACACCATAAAAAATATATAAAACAGTTTTAATAATAAGTTATTTTATAAAACAGAGTATTTTATATGGTAAAAGGTTGATGTATATTTTGTTTATATGTATTTATTGGATTAAATTATGATTAATAATTGTTTGCAAGTATGTATCAATAAATTTTCTCAGTTGGTAGAAGAAGAGAACTTGGTGACGGCCTTGGTACCTTCGGAGATGGCGTGTCTAGCGAGTTCACCGGGTAATAAGAGCTTGACAGCGGTTTAGACTTCCCTGGATGAGAGGGTTCTTCTCTTGTTGAATCTGACCAACTTAGAGGATTCTAAGGCGATTCTTTCGAAGGAGTCGTTAATGAAGGAGTTCATAATGTTCATAGCCTTCTTGGAAATACCGACATCAGGGTGGACTTGCTTTAAGACCTTGAAGATGTAGATGGCGAAGGTTTCTGATCTCTTCTTCTTGTTCTTCTTTTCGGTTGTGGGGGCCTTCTTGACCTTCTTTTCAGCAGCGGCAGCGGGAGCTTTCTTGGGAGCCATTTAAATGGATTTTTTACTTTTTTTCTTTTTAATTTATATTTTTTGATTAAATTATGATTTTTTCTGCATTATCCTTTTCTTTTTTTCTATCTCTTCCAGTTATCTGTATCTTCTATTAAAAAAGCATCTGATTGGATAATCTTCTTTTTCTGCGTTCTGATTGGATAATTTATTTTTAAATTGGATAATTTATTTATTATTTATCTATTGGGGGCTTAATTACCAAATTACACCCCAGCTTTTACTTGAATGCTCCAAGCAAACTATTCAATGTGCTCTCTCTCTTCTCAGCTTCCGCTCATTTCTCTAAACTCAATTTTTGAATTAAAAATCCTTTTTTTTCGCATTTAAAATTTTCCGCCATTTCTTTTAATTTCTCTACCAATTAATTTCTAAAAAATGAAAAGGAAAGAGAAAGCAAGCCAATTTATTTTATTGAGACAGGTTGAGTTATAAATATATTAAAAGAGTATTTATTTAAACGGCAATTATGTGTTTTATTTTTAATAGCAAAATCATAAACAGTGCTTCATAAACAATAAATAGACAGTCAATAAATAAATAAATAAATCAATCAATAAATATAAAAGCAATTTTAAAAAATAAATGAAATATTCATAAATAATAAGAAAATAATTAAATAAATAAATAAATCAAATTGTTAGAGAGTTAAAATTCGTTTAGACAGACATGCCTATATTTATTTATTTATCAATAAAAGACTAAAATTCTAATAAATTAATAACAAAATAAATATTAATTAAGTTAGAGTATTTATTTTAAAGATAAATAAAATGGACAAAACATAGTTTAATTTGAATTATTTTGATAAAATAAATAAATAGGAAAATAAGCTAAGATATTTTTATTAGTAAAAAAATAAAATGAATTTTTTTTCAATTTTTGTGAGACTAAGAAGCAAAGAGATTATACAAACAAACATATTTGAGCATTTTTATTAAATTTGCTTTAATTTTAACAAATATAGAAATGTATTAAATATTAATTAATAATCATTGGAAATAATTTATATTTTATGCTAATTTTTTATTATTTTATATTAATAAATTCATAATTTATTGAATAAATGCTTTTTTAGAGACATTGATATATTAGTTATTACAGAAACTAGCTTTATATAGATAGAATGTGTGTATTTAAGATTAATAGGTAGGCTAAAGAATGTTTATTTTAGAGATTGATTGCTAAGAATTTTTATCATTCAAATTATATTTTATTTGAAATTATTTTTAGTCAACAATCACTTTTTTTTTTAAATTATTCATTTTTTTCATAACTAAAATTTCATTTTCACATGTGCCTTTTTTATATATTTTTTACATTATTTGAAAAATTAGGGAAGCTATTAAATGATTATTCATTTATCTTAATATTTTTTCTTTTTATTTGACTAGCTTTTGCATGCTTTTTGTTATATATATAATTACTTGATTTTCCTCAGTTATTTAAGCTATCTTCATCATCAGCGTCTTATTAAAGCTATACACCATGCAGATTAAAGTCTTTAGTAAATACTCCTACGTCAACAGTTATAAAACCAGTAGTTTCTGTTTTAAATGCAAATCTTGAATCACTAGAAACTAATACATCCTTGTACACTAATTCTGGATATGAGCCAATAATTGTGTCTGAGAATTCTGGGCGAGGTCTCCAACAAGGAATACTGAGATTGTATTCGCCTGTCTAAAATGGTAATCCAATAATTCCATATCCTGCTAAACTATTTCTTCCTTATGCATCGATACCCCAAGCTTCTACTAATAATTTTGGCCAGCCTCTAATAGACTTGGTTGCATAATTTATATCAAAGGGATGTTCCAAAGGAATCACCTAATTTAGCATGCCAGTAGATTAAAATGTATCGCCTTAAGTAATACCAGCAACAACTTTCCATTCTTCACCTGTAAGAAAGTTATATTTTACATAAATAGTTTGGTAATCAAAGTGCTTAGCTCCTGCTATTTTCCCTACTATATTGACTTAAGGTCTAGGAAGATCACTCATTTAGATTTTTCTATATTCACAATGTTGTAATTTTTATAAACTGTTTCAATTTTATGAAGATTTGATGATAATCAATCCACTATTTTTGTTTTTACACAAAAAACCTTGTTTAAACTTAAATTTATTTCTATTGTATTGTATTGTAATTGGATCTATCTATTCAACTTTTAAAATTTTTTCCTTAATTTGAATATTTTTTGATATAAAGTTATTGAATAAATAATTAAAATCTAATGTCATCTAAAATATCTAAAATTTAATCCAAACAAGATTTAATAAATTTCTTTTTTTTTATGATATTTCAATTTGCATCAAAATTTTATTTCACATTTATTTTTTGTAAAAAAATAATAAATGAATGATTAAAATTAAAACAGTTGTTTATTAATAAATTTATAATAGTTATTTATATCCATCTTAAATTATTATAAATTATTTAATTATTATCATTTTTAATTAAAATTTTAAAGAGCTATCTATCTATTAACATTTATAATAAAATTAAAAAGTATTTTGATTTAAACTAAACTTAAAAATGTTTAAAAAACATTATAAATGCATGTTTCTTAGTATTAACAAAGAGGAATTAAGAAAATGGTTGGATTTTAATTTTATTATTCAAAAATATCTGAAAAATAAAATGATAGTAACTATATCATTTAAAATAAAATATAGTAATTATAAACCTTAATAATAAAGTTTTTGTTTTTAAAATGAGCCATTTATTTTTATTTTTTAACTTATTAATAAAAACTTGGTCTTTCTTTCTTTATTATTATTTTTTAAGTTAATAAATAAATGTTAATTTTAAATATATTGAAATAATTTAGAAATATTTGACAAAATTTTTGAAAGTTTTATGAAAAATAAATAAATAAATACATTTACTTTTTTATTTATTTTATAGTTAATTTATAATATTTATTATATCAATTTTTTTATTTACATAATTTTTATTTTCAAAATCAAGTATTTACTTTGCTTTTGGTTAGTTAGTTAGTATGTATGTATTATGAGTTTATTTTAATTTAATTAATATTGAAAGATTATTATTTATTTGTTTATTTTATTTTGTAAAAATTATTAAAATTTGAAAATAAGATTTTGTTTTGAAAATTAAAACTTTTTTGGCCACTCTATTTATTAATTAATTAATAATCAATTAATTAGTTAACACTAATATAAGCTTTAATAAGCATAATCGAATCATATATCAAAAATACTTGTATTTGAGGTCAATTATATTCTAAATTCATACCCCACTAAAGCCTCATTTCTGACTATTTAGATAGCTTAATTTACTTTTTAAGATTAATTCTACTCAATCTCCTTTCACTCTTTCTGTTAAATTATAATCTTCTTCGACTTTACAGGTCTGGATGGTTTTTGAAATCCATTTCATTTTAATGCACTAACTCATTAAAGCTAATCCTTTCTCTGAAATCTTGCAGATTATTTTTCTAACCATCATTTTTATCTTATTTTTATGTATTATCCTTAATAAGAGTTTTCTCAGAGGAATCATCTCCATTCTATCCTTCATCTTCTGTGAATTCGGTAAGATTATTTTTAATTAATTTATGTCTTCTTATTTTGCTAACATTACCTAATATTAAAAATGCCATTTAAAGAATGTTTTCATTTAAATTTATTAATATATAAATAAATAAATTACTTTGGTCTTTATAACGAGAGCAGAGTATCTCTATTTTATTAACATTAAAAAGATTGCTTAATGCTACTGTATTGTAAATCTACTTGCTTTCTTGGTCTATACTGTTAGGAAGATCAACATCTATATCAGAAAGATCTAAGTCATGATTTTAAATAAGCAAATCAACTTCTTCATTATTAGCTTCAAAATCTTCATCAAACTTTCTCTATAAATGAAGAGTTTTTGTTAATTTTTTCTTGCTTATAGTAGATTTTTTATCAATAATTTTCTGAGACCCATCTTTTGTCTTTTTTTAAGATTTAGGTGTGGCATCGTGAGTACTTTTATTTTTTTATTTTTGCTGTTGCTAATTGGTAATAATAATCACTTAATTTTGCTCTTATTTTTAAATTTAGTTAGCTTATTCTTCTTCTTCATCACTTATTTAAAATTATTATTTTTCCTTTCTATTTTATCCTGAATAAACATTAAAAAATTAGGGTGACCTTTATCTTGTATTTGGAGGAGAGCTCTAATTTTTATCTAGCATTTTAAATGCAACATCATTATTGAATATAGACTTTCTTTTTTCTTCATTTAATATTTTTTACCTGGTATCTCTTAATCTTTCAGTGGCTATTAAAAAAACAGAAATGATTGAATGATAAACTAAAAATATTTATTTACCTTATTTCATAATATACTCTTTGAATTCAGGGAAATACTAAAATATTGGTTGGATATCAGATTTTTTTATTGAATAGACATGCACAACAGTATTAGCTATGACAGAAGCTATCCTCTTGTAATTTTCAGTAAAAAGAGATATTTCTCCAAAGAAATGCCCTGGATTTATGACTTTGAGAGTTTGAAATTCGTTTTCTGAGACTATTTAGACTTTTCCTGAAATCAAAAAGAACATTCTGTTTCCAAACTCATCTTTTCTGATTATGTAATCTCCCTCTAAAAAAATCTCTTGTTTGAGAAGAGGAGATATTTGCCTTACTAGGTAAGAATTATTTAAATCCTTAAACACTTTAAATTGATTTAAATTTTGTTTAGCCTGATTGTACAAGATATTGTTATACTAAATTATATTTTAAAAAACAAAATATTCAATTTATATTTCTTTAATAAATAAATATTAATTTTTACATACAAATTTAATTAATTAATAAATAAATAAATCAATACATAAGTAAATAAATAAATGAATTACCATAGTAGTAGGTATCATGCCTTTTATCTTTGTAATTTCGTCTATATCATTCATATTAGTTTCTGTTAGATATGTGAAATACATATCAACTCTCTATCTAAGACCTTTAGGCATGTTGCTGCTTTCTATTAAGTTATAGATTTTCCTGATTTTAAAAGAAAAAAGTTTTGATTAAATATTTTGATTAATTAATTAATTTACTCCATAGTTATGTAAAGATCATGCATTTTTAAATCTAAACTCATTTGCTGATTTAGTTAAAGCCCTATTATTGCTGCAAAAAGTGTGTAGCCAGTTAATACCATCATTATGAAAGTTCCTCTTTCCAAGTCGTTTGTTATGACCATTTAAGGATAGCCTGTAGATTAAACTGTGTTTAGAACAAAGAAGGCACAATATAAATATTAAATATATAACGATTCTTATTATAAGCTAAAACGCATCATCCATGTATCATTTGTATATTCCTGTCCTAACTGATTTACCCATGACCAGAGACAAGTTATAAGATTAACTATGCTCATGAAAAAGTAGACTTGTTTGATAATGTTGAAAGCTTTTGAGAAGCTACGAAGTGAAGAGTGCAATTTATTAAACTTATAAAAAAGGTACTTGAAATTAAGAAGAGAATTCAAGCGAAAGATATCTAATATCACCTACACAACGTAATGACTTGAATTACTAATCAAATTTTAGTTCTTAATTATAAATATAATCAAGTTAAGAGGTAGAATCGTAACAGCATCATAAATATGTTTATATTACTAAACGTATAATTAATTTATATATTTTTAGTCAGCATGTATCGAGCCATTTAGATAAGGAGGGGTTTTCAACTGCATAATGATATGTGACAGTTAACAAAAGATATAAATGACTTCTATCAAAATAACTACATTGATATTGCAACAATGCATAAATCCAATAGTAATTGGTACGTAAAGTAAATAAATTGAAACAAATGTAATATAAATGTAGTCAAGGTTCTACTTCAAATCACCTGCTGGATGCAAAAATATTTTTATATTCCTATTTGATTCTTTTAATAATCTCCATACATTTTTTAAATTTGCTAATACTAAGAATATCTCATCATCTGGATATTTATCAAAGCTCTATTTTAATTAAAATCATTTATGTATAAATTAATAAATTACATATCAACCATAATTAGAATGGCAAATAAATTAATAAATAAAAAATAATTTATCAGAGTTATTTATCATATAAATCAATAAAATTGATAAAGTAAATAAATTAAAAAATAATTAAATAAATAATAACTAATAAAATAAATAAATCAATAAAAATAAGCCAATATTATATAAAATAATGAATAAAATAAATTTATTGATGAAAAATTATTTTATCAAAAAAAATATAATTAAAAATAATAAAATAAAAAAAATTTATACAAATTATTTTGGATCAGTAAAGAAGATTTCTTGAGGATTCTGTTCGCCAATGGGTAAATTCAAAACTTATGATCTTTATAGCTTTTTGGATTTGACTATGATGAGGTTATTATTTAATTAGCTTTATATGTTATTCATGATATTATTATTTTAGTGCTGTAATCTACTGTTTACAGTGTGTTCTTATTATTCTATTTTTTAATCCATTTTTTACTGTATGAAATCTAAAAATTGTTACTGCTTTTGAGTCTAGATTTATTTTTAACCTTCAGAGGTTGGAGAGTTTAATATCAAGCTATTAAAATTTATTTTCGGGACAACTTGATTTATCTTTGTTTTTGTCTGGCCTCTATTGCTTGAAGTACCTTTTTCTTAGTTAACTGTTAGATTATGGCTTTTATGAGATTCAAACTATAAATTTTCAGGACTTTTAGTCTCAGTTTGCTATATATTGCTCGAATGACTGCTTAATTCTCCTTAGCTTTCAGACTAGCTTATAGAATTAGATTCTTCATATTGTTAAAATTGTATTTTTAGGTTTTTGTACTCTTTTAAGAGTTCTTCTGTTATTTCATATGGCTCTGCTGCATTTTTAAAATTCATTGCTTTTTATTTATATTTATCCTTTGGAGTGGCATTCTTCACTTTAGCACCTAAAGCTCTTTTTTTCAAATCAAAAATTTATGGCTTGTTGAAAAATTTTAAACACTTCATCTATAACAAATATCTTTCGTTTTATATTTCTTGCAATTTTTAAAACCATTCTGGAAAAGCTTAGCAAATTATCTCAAAATCTTAAAAACACAACTTTCCTACTTTGCATATTTTACTATTTTAAAAAATTGATTGATTTTACACAATACTATGAAGTAAATAAGTAAGTTAATTTTTTTGATTAAAAATTATTTACGATGCTTTGATGTAAGCTGGCTGCTTGATTCTTCTAAGATTGCTATTTAAGACTCCTCCGAAAAAATCTCCTGTGTTGAGTTAAAGCATTTTAAACAGTTCAAAGTTATAGCATTCAACTTATCCTTCTAAAATGATAAATACATCCTTGCATACTTCTCCAGCCACAACTATTACCTCATTTGGCATGAATATTTCGAATGTCAAGAATCTTAAAACAGACAGTTTTATCTATTCATTTCTCCATTTATGTCCGATATTAAAGAATATTGAGTATTTTATAAGCTTTGGATACATATACTCTATTATATCTGCTCTTAAATCTACCGGAAATTCTTTTAAAAATTTATTTTCGTCAATACCAAGCATTGTTTCCCAAATATAACTAAAATAAATCTTTAAAAACAAATATTTTCATAAAAAGGTTGATAAAAAAATTTAATTTTTATAATTAATTTTATAAACTAAAAACTTAAATTTAAAATTGTTAAACAAAAAAAAAGAAAAAATGTTGGTTTTGTTTATCTCAAGAATATTCTTTAAGCTTTTTAATTAAAATTAATCATTTTTGTAAAGAAAATTTTATCTTATTTAAATGAAATTTTATAATTTGATAAAAATGATTTATCTGATTACTACTAAATGTTTGTTAAGATTCATTGCTATTTTATTTATATTTTAGAAACGTAGATGAGAAATTTAAATTATACCTCTACAAGTGGCTTAAATTGCTTTAGTCCCATCTTCTTAATAAAGGCTACAACTAATTTGTATCTCATTAGAAAATCTCTTCTTAAAGATGAAGATATTATTTTGATAAGAGAAGAAATATTTGCAAAGAAGCTAATTGAAAATAAAATAGTGCAAAGAAAGACTATGCAAGAATAAATTTCTTCTCTAGTGTTGACAGCTGAAGAATCTCCTGTAGTTGTATGTGTCATAATTTAAAATGCCCAACTTAATGCATTCAAATAGAGAGAAAAGTCAGATATTGTAATGTTTGGTAGTTCCTTTTAGTTAATTTGTGTAGTAGAAATTCTTTTAAACCAGCACTGATTCCAATCTGACTCCTGCTTGCCAATTACAACCTATTAAAAAGTAAATGTTAATCAGTAAATAGAAATTTTTCTTAATTGTTAAATGTAAATATTTTGATTTTTGTTACCCAAATGCAAGCGTTCAAGTGATTTAAAAAAGCTATTATCATAAACTTATTTATAATCTCTATGTAGATCTGCTAATTCTAGTCGTAGTAGCGGATGGAATAATAAATATTGTAAATGCAAACTACTCTATTAAGAGAAAGTATTATCAGAAATATGTCATTTCTATGCTAATCTATTTGTGCAAGGTCAAAAATCAAACAAAACGGAATCGCTATAATCAGATTTATAAGAAATTTATGCTAATAAACTTTTTTCATAGCTGTATATTAATCGTAAATATCAATAAACTTTCCTTTCATTCTTTTCTTCTTCATTTTTTGAAGTTCTTTATTTTAAAAAATTAATAAAATTTCATAAAATTTTTTTGTTTAAACTGTTTTTTTTTTAAATAGTTGAAATTTTTTTATTTTCTTTGAAAAGCTTTCAATAAAAAATAAGATTTTTATATTTTTTATTTAAAATTTTAACTATAATGAGAAGAAATTTAATGAATTAGCTTCTATTTCTTTCTAGATTTTTATTTTCGTTTAATTTTTAAAAAATAAAAAGAAGAAGAAGAAGAAGAAGAAAATTAATATGCCTAATTTTCATTTCTTCATGCAAATTAATATGAAGATTTTTTCAATAATTATGTGAAAAACAAATTTCTTTCAAAAACTATTAAAATTTATTTATTGTTTTTTTTTAAAGGTAAAAAAATTTAAATAAATACTTAAGGAGTTTCTTCTATATTCTTGGATAGTGAAGGTTATAAGGATTATTGTGCTTAGAACTTCAATTATCAGAAGCGCTACATTGTGTCTAAATGAGAAATCCTACTCAAAAGCTATGTTAAGAGGGATGATAATACAACTATAAATTGATACTATAATCATGATTAGAGAATGTCTTTTGAAAATTAGAAAATGATTTGGCTTGAAGGTACTTAAGTTTTTCGCAGCTATTGAGGAATAAAGTATCAATGAAGATGTTTTAAAATTCAGATCTGATTTTCTTATTTAAAATCCTTTTTGTTCTTCATCACCTTTAATACTGGATAGTGAAGATGATTCATTTGAGTCTGGTAACTCTTCTTCTAATACTTTATCTTATTTATCATATTCTGATTACACTTTTTATGATTAGAAAAATGTATTTTTTTGATTTTCTTTGATGAATGACTGCTAAATTTATGAAGAATGCTAGGAGCTTTCTTGGTTAAACCCTAGGACTAAATTTTCTGCAGATTGGCTTTTTCTCTTGTTAAATAATATCTTGTTTTTGTTTTGGAAAGAGCTTTTCTAAAATATTAAAGCAGAATCTATAGCACTCTTGTCATTATTTAAACTCGGTTCCATAGTTCTTGCTTATTTAAATATGTTTTCTAGCTAATTTTCATGATTTTCAAGTGTAAAAGAATTATAATTTTTAGTAAACTGTTACAAATTAGGATCTTCTTCTGATTTTTTGTCTGAGTTTCTATCTAAGCTGCGTTATGCAGACAAAAATATATTTATTTTATAGTCATCTTTTTTCTTTTGCTCATTATTTGATGGCTGAATCTGATCTTATTAGGATATTGATAGTGCTTTATTTTTATTATCATCCAATTTAAAATTATATTCATCATTTTCTGCAAACATTATTCCTTTTTCTTCTTATTTGTTAATAGGAGAATTATTAAAGATGCTTTATTTATCTAATTTATTGTCTTCATCATTTAAACCTGATATTTTTGATAAGATGTTAGGCATGCTTTACTTCTTGCTTTCTTTTTCTAATACATTTTCAGTAAAATTTTCTTCATTTTCATCTTAGTTATTTAACTTTTAGTTTCCTTTAAGTAAAAATAAATTTTCAAACAAAGATTTTTATTCTTCTCCATTATTTTGATATTAATTGATCGATTAAATATTTGTATTTGAACTGATAGTCCAGTCCTCCTTCTTAATCTAATCGCTGTGATCGTCTTTTTATTAATACATTTTGTTGTTTTTAAAATTAGTTTCATCAATATCAATCAAATCTATAATATTAGTAGACTGAGCTCCTCCGTTATTCAATTACTTAAAAGGATTCCCTTAACTATCTTTTTAGGTAAGGCTATTATTGTCTTCTTAAAAAAGCTGTTTCACCTCATTATAAGTAGTTACCTAGCTTTTTTATTTCTTTTTCCTCTTTAAAGTGATGTTTTCTCCGAAATTCTTGTTGAAATTAGCCATATTAAAATCATCTTCATTGTTATTTTCGATTAAAGGTTAAGTTTTCATTTTCGGTTATTGAATAAAAGTGTTTTTCTTTGACTGTTTTCTTATGTAAAGTAAAAAATCTTTCTTAGCTTTATTAACCTATTCCAGCTATTAAGTTTAATTATTTAATTGTTGCTAGATTTCATTTTGATGATTTTCTTCTTGACCTTATTATTCTTTATTTGTTATCATTAAAATATCCTATTCAAGTTAATAATTGGTTTCTTCCTATGCTGTTCTTATGTTTTTATTATTTTTATTGAATATATTATCTTCAACAGATTCTATTTAAAAATCAAATTAATTTATATTGACCTTCGTATTATATATCTAAGGGCCTAACAAGTTTTTTGTTGGATTAAAAACTAATTTATGCTATGAATTGAGGTTCTTTTACTAAGAAGTTACATTATTTTCATTAGTAAAAAGATTTGTCTCATTTTATAATTAATCATGTAGAATCTTTGTTTGGTTCGTATCAACATTTTATTTCAACAGTAAATAATCACTTCTCTATTCTTATATTGGCTTTATTAAAGTGCTTTCCTTTAAATGATCAGGATTTGTTTTAAAATTATCATCTGCAATATTCTCCTCTTCTTCCTCCTGATGATTTTGATTATCCTTATTAACTTTTATACTTTTATTAGATTTTTTCTGCATTTTCTATTTATTTTTTAATTTCCTCTAATCAGCTAGTTGCTAGATGATCTAGTATATTTCTGGGTATATGCTGCACACAAACTTGAAGTCTTTAATATCCAAGCTTGCCAAATGGAGGTTGGATTTTGCTATAACCGAGGCTCCTCTAACATTTATCTTTAAATCAAGAATAGCCATCTCTCCGAAGTAATCACCTTCTTTTAATTCAGCTAAAATTACAGGAGGCTTCAAATAAAATTCATCTTCTATCATCACAGTAGCTTATCCCTCAATAATAAAATACATATCTGTAGCTATTTCTCCTTTTTTGAAGACATGCTCATCTTTAGGAATAATTTTTTACTTCATCATCTTCATTAATGAAAGTACAACGCCTTTGTCTTTAGCTTAATTCGTTTAAATCTTTTAAAGCACGCTAAATTTAAATAAAAAATTTTTATTTTGTTTTTTTATCAAAGTTAAATAAAATTTTTTAAAATTTATCTTGTATTGAATTTCATTCTCATTAAATATCAAATTTATTTCATTAAAATTTTGATTTTAAATAAATAAATTAATAACTCTTTCAATGAAATTAATATGTGCATAAAATGTTTTTTCTCATTAAAATCAAAGTAATCATTTTAATTAATAATTATTTGGATAATTTATTTGAATTTTAATAAAAAAGTATTTATTTCATTTATAACTTGTCTTAAATTCATTGATCTCACAGAAAAAAATCTAAAATAATCTTAATTTAATATTCTGATATTTTCATTCAAATTTGAAATATTCAGCGAAATCTAAATAAATATCTAAAAGAAAGAAAGAAAATAATATATATTTAACAGATGATGAAATTCAAATATTTATTTAAATTGGAGTTTGTTTTGAAATTTTTTAGAAAAATAAAATCAGAGAGAGCATATGAATATTATTTAAATATTTTAATTTATTATTTCATTTATGATTTATGAGGGAATATTTTCAAAAACATTTTCTAAAACAATTGTTTAGAAAATAAAATTTTTATTTTTTGTAATTTAAAATGAACAATTTTGATAAAAAAAATGTAAAGAAATGAAAAAAATCAATAAATACTTCTAAAATAGCTAGAGAATGATTTCATTCTAAACTGTGTTTGGTAACTCAGATAAGATTTCTTCATCATTTATTCCTTTAAATTTCATATTTTGGAAGTCATAAAATTTGTATATCCTGTTGCTTATGCTGTGAGGGAATTTCTTGAAATGAAGAAAAACTCTGATTGATTCCATTTTTGACTTCGTTTCGTTGGAGAGCGTTTTATCCATTTTTTCAGAATTGAGTGCCTGAGCTATAAAAAAAATAGTAATAATCCTAGAGCAGAGTACGACTAAGCTTTATACAATTCTTTCTCCAAGTGACATAGCTTGGACGGTGCCAAAGCAACCTTAGGATGTTAAGTTGAATGAATAGTATAAAAATTCAATGTAAATAGCCCATATGTCCTATTAAATAAATGAAGTAATTTATTGATTTTACAGTGTAAAAATGATAATTAATTTTTTTATTTACTTCTTTGAAAAGAGGGACTCTTGAAGGTATAGCTTATGAGTCAAAGTTAGTAAATAAATTATTAGTTACTGAACCAAGCTCATTAATTGCGATGATATAAAAAATGCAAGCAAAAATGTGATTGACATACGCAATAATAATAAAAAACTTAAAAAATAAATAGGCTTTATTCCATTATAAACGATTGTGCAGTAGATTATACAGATTAAACAATCTATAGACTCTGGTAAGTCTAAGCAACCTTGTCACTCTGCACAATATAGGATTAACATTAAGCAAAGAGAGCATGATATCTATTGGAATCGTTGAGAGAATGTCAACTATAAAGGTAGTTTTTTTGAAGTAATTATCAACTGCTTTGTTATAATTAAAGTTATTTTCTTAGGTTTTAGTTTATTTAGAATTTATTTCTACGCTTGATTAAGCTATTGAATTCAAAGCTGATTTATTTTGATTTGACGCCTTAAGTTAACTTTGATTTTAGTCAACGAATTAAGAATTGACATCGTTTGAATTTAATTTAGAAGCTGGCTAGTAGCTATTTTATTAACTCTTTTCTTTCTCTTTCTGAGAAGTGTAAGCACAAAAAATAATGTCCAAAAAATAAATAATGAAATTAAAATATTCTAAAGTTAGAAATCCCCCTTCAAAATCTATTGAAAAGGCTATTGAAAGAGGTACAAATACCAGATTGTAGACAAGCACAAAAGTTATTATACCTTTCCAAATGCTATTCAAGTTATTTAATTTTTTATAATCACATAAACGCTTAGAAGAAGCTTGTGTGTTTTAATTATTTTTGAATGCCTAAGACCTGCGCAAGAAATTCTAATAGAGTTTTAATTTCAATGAGTTAAAATAGCTAGACTTATCTTTATTTGTAATGATGCTTTTATTTAAGTTATTATTGTTATTGTTAGTAATATTATTATTGTTGTTATTATTTAAAGGATCGGAGTTTTATATTGAGACATTGTTATTGTTTGGAGTGTTTTCTCCATGTTTATTACTATTTTCATGAATTGACATGTCTGCAATTTATTACTTGTTATCTTCATCGTTGTTCGCTCTTGGGCTGTTGCTGATCATTACAGCTTTATTTTTATTTTTTTTAGAGCTATCGTTGTACATGCTTAAGTTGCTCATGAATACGTTATAAGCAGACATTTAAAAGTTATCATCTTTTTTTTAATCTACAAATTCTACTTTTTCAATGATTTTATCTTAAGGTAAATCAGAAGCTTTAGTTGTTAGCAATCTCTGCTTACTAACTTTAATTAAGTGGTTCTTTTAGTCAGGAAATTGCTGCATAATTAAATCGAAATGTTCCTTTTTAAGGCACATGAAGATGCAATTTTCAATAGCTTGCACTATACATGTTCTTTTGCCTGTAATTAACAAACCAATCTCTCCAAAATATGACCCTTCTTCTTAAATTGCAATTACTCTTGAATGGCATTCAGTTATTATTTAAACTTTTCCCTTCTTAATGAAATACATCTCATTTGCTATTTCTCCATACCAAATAACTATGTCGCCCTTCATGCAAATTTTTGGATAAAGGTACTTCATTGTCTCAAGTATAAAGTCAGGTGAGCCCAAATTAAGAAGTTTAACATTCCTAATAAGATCCTAATTTAAATGCAATTTTAATTCTACCTAAAGGCTCATAGGAAGTTAAATTATATCCAGTTAGTTTTTATCTATTAAAAAATAAAGAAAATATTTTGTCAAATTAAATAAATAAATACTGCTGTAAAATTTATTAAAAATCAAATTAAATTTAATAAAAATTGTAAATTAAAATCTTATTTAAAATAGGTTTTTTAGTAAAGAATCTGTTTTGTTTGCAAATGACTTAAAAGCAAACAAATTAAATTAAATATTTTATTTGCTATTAGAAATTATTTATTTATCTTCAATTTTAAATGAAAATTAATTATATTTTCTCTCTGAAATTTTTTATTTGATGAAGTTGGATTAGATAGCATAATTTTAAGCTAAAATATTTAAGAAAGATTATTTATTCTATTTCTTAAAGCAAGTAAGTAGTTCAGTGAAACTATTTCTATTTATCAGATGAATTATTAAATTCATGATAAATTGTTTTTATTACTAATAAATTGAATTTTAAGATCTAAATAATTCTAAAACTAGATAAAATAAATAATTTAAAAAATAAAGAATAAGTAAGTGAATTTACAATCATTTTTACTCTATAGGATATGGTTAAAATAATTATTAATATTCTTAAAAATCATGCCTCTAAGATTTTTATATCTACAAAACTTTCTTGTTTTCTCTTAGCTTGTTCTATTTTTTATATTTTAAAGACAATTAATTAATTCATTTTTAATATTTCAAATAGACAGACAGACAGAGCTGATAAATAAAAAAAAAAATATTATGTCTAAAAATAATAAAAAACTAATTTTTTTGGTAATATTTTCATAAAATTTATCAGATTGAATAATTAGATTAAAATGGCTATATATAATTATATATATATTTTGCATAGGATACTAAATTACTCTAAAAATTCATCATTTTTGGCTTTAAAATGCTAATAAAGAATAACTAACTGCAGTATTTTTAACTGCTCTAAAAAATTTTTTGAAAAATAAAGGTTAATTGCCAACCACTCCTTATTTAAATTTTTAATATTTAATATAAAGCTGAATTATTTAATTAATTTTAGAGAAATCGTCTATCTATTATTAATCATTCATTGATTGATTGACATTTTATGCATTTAATAAATGTGATAGGATTTTAAAAACACTTAATTAAATTTGGGATTAAAGTAGACTTTTAAATAACCGATTAATTAATAAATTACCTCTATTTATAATCTTAGAAATTAGAATAGTAAAGCAAAGTATCAAAATTAGCATAGATTGCTCCTAAGATAAAAGTTCCAACTCCCATCATTAAGACTGATAATAAAATCTCCATTTTAGTTCCAGGAACGACATCGTTTGTAGAGTTTCCACTCATGACTTCAATAGCCCATTAGAGTGATAAAATGTACCTATTGAAAATGTCATAATCTCCTGACTAATCTAAATCTTCAAAATAATAACCAGACTAAGCTTATGTGTTTTTTTCTATTTTGTTTATAAAAGTCCAAGAGCAGGCTACGTAGTGAATCAGTAAGAAAAACATCAAACAAGTTTTTATGAATTTTATATAAATTATTTTTCGAAATTACGTATAAATAAAAACGAATTCCAGCTTCTAAAAGAAGTTCCATAAATCTAAGAGCTTGATAATATTAATTCCAAAAATATAACTTAAATAATCTTCAAGCTATATATTATTTTCATTTATAAACTTAGTGTTATTCATAATTATTTTTAAAATTGTTGCTTGCGGAATAGCAGATATGATGTATAATACATTAAAAAGGGTTTGCACAGTCACTTCGTTTAATATGAAATTCATAAAAAAGAATTTATTTTTTCTTGCATACTTCGAGAATATTATCCTAAGAATAATATCAACTATAATAAATATTTCTATGACTATTTCAATCGATAAATATGGTCCACTTGGATACCCCAAATTACTCATCCAAAATACAGAAGATAGCAGCGTATAAATATGAAAGCAGTTAATTAACAGAGACCAATAAAAAGAAAAGGTTTTAAAATAATTTAATATATTTTTTGTACTCTTCCTTTCAATTTACAGTTAGCTATAATCATCTATTTATACAAAAAAAAATATATTTCTTTGTCATCATTTGCTTTTACTAAATATAACTATTGATTCTTAAATCAAACTCTAAATGCTTAAAATTTTCTTAACTATTTTTAAAAAATCTACCTAAACCACTAAATTAACTGTCAGGATTAACATCTTGAAGTAGCGAAAGCCTTCTCTTTTTTGTTCTCTATAACTTTTAGTCTTTCCTTTACCTAGTTTTCTTGTTGTAGTTGTAATTAAAAATCTCTATCATAGGATTTAATTAAACTAAAAATCAATAAATAATCTCTTAATTAATATTTATAAGTCTTTACATATCAATGACTAAAGTGTTTGTTTACTTTTACATTCATTTAATAACAAACAAATTTTTAAGTATTTCAATCCATTACAAATAAAGCAACGAATTTCTTCTATCATTTATATAATTTGTATTTTAAGTATTACTTTTAGTACTCTCTAGTTACTAAGAAGCCAACAATTAGCCAAAAAAAATATACATACATGTATATCAAAAATTTCCAATTAGATTAAATCATTTATATCTTTATAAATATTATTAATATAATTAATTACTCATCAAGTAGATAGAGATGAATTACAAATTTTATTCTATGAATAAATTGATACTTTCTATAGAATTTTTTAATTTAAACGTATTTAAAAAGTTAAAGTAGTTAAATAATAAGATTAACTTTAATGCTAAAACAAATTTACTCAATAAATGAAATTTATTAACGCTTAATAAGGAATTATTATCTATTTATCTATTTATCTATCTCTTTTAAAACAAATAATCAATTTTATTTTGATTTTAAAAAGCTAAAATTATTTTATATTTGAAAGAAATATTTTATATTTAACAGTAATTTTATCATAATAAAAATAGGATTTTTTCATTCAATTTATTATTATTTTATTTAATTTCGAAATTCGAATTCATTTACTTGTTTAAAAAAAAATAAGATTTATTTTATAAAATTTGCAATTTTTTATTAATATTTATTTATTATTTACTTATTTGTCTGTCTATTTATTTATTTATTTATTTTAGACACATATTCATTTCTTTCTCATAACAAAAAATATATATAATTCTAAAATTTTTAATTTATTATTATCATTTTTTCTTTAATTATTTAAATTTAAACACAAAATTGAATAATTTTAAATAAAAATTATTTGCAAAATATAATTAATTTTTAATTTTTAATTAATTTTAAGTATAGAATGAATTTATTTCTTTTAAATAAGAAATTATTTATTTCCTAAATTAAATTTGCAATTTTTATAAATAATTTGTTTATTTTGATTTGGGTTACACATTTATTCATTTATTTTAAATTAAATAGGATTTCCTTAATTAAATTTACATTTACATTTATATTTATATTTTATACTTACATTATAAATTATTTTAATATAATAATTAATAATTTGATAAATTTAGGAATTAAAGTCTTTTTTTTAATTAATTAAAAAAAACATATTTTAAATAAATTATTTATTTTTTTAATTATTTTATTAATTTTAATTTATTTATTTTTATTGAAGTAGAAATTAAATAAAAAACTAAAATTTACTTTATTCATTCATTTTATACATACATAAATAAATACTTTGAAAATCTCAATTAATGGTTCGTGATATTTAAATGTCAGAAGGGAGAGCTATATATTATAATTTTTATTTATAAGTGTATAGATATTATTTTCATAAATAAAAGTAAAACAGAAAAGCAAAAATAAATTAAATATGAAAGTGAAATTTCATTAAGGTTCACTATTATATTATTATCAATAGATTTGTGCTACCTTTTTTTAAAAATTGATATAGATAAATTATTTCAAAAGTCAAATTTAAATAATATGTAATAGACTTATAATCAGCCAGCCAGTCAGCCTTATATTTATTTAGATTCTTTTCAATATAATAATTTGCATACTATGTTAATAATTTATTTAATTTGATCTAAAATTGGCTTTAATAATTTATTTAATTAAATCTATTATCAAATTTATCACATCTTTCTTTTTTATTATAAAGTCAGTAAAATTTAATTTTTTAATTTGATTGATTGATTTAGTTTATTAAAGGAAAGTTTATACTTTTTTGCTTATGAAAGTGCAAGATAGATAAAATTATCTGTTAAAAATAATAAAAATTTTTACATTTTCTATTTCTTGATTTTAAAAGTTTTATCTCATTATATTATTATGTTTTTATTTATTTATTAAGAATAAAACAAAATAAATATTTTATTGAATTTAAGAAAAATCATTTTTTTTAATAAGGAAAGTCTTCTTTATTTACTAATGAAAAAATTATTTTATTTTTAAAAAGGAAGGGCAGGGCTTCTTTATTTATGAATGCAAAATCTTTTACAAAAGCGATTTAGAAATAGCTTACAAAATGTAATATCATTTCGTGCACTCATAATTTTTCAAATAATTAATATAGACTTTACAATTTAAGCTTATATTTATTTTTAAATTTATAAATAGTCTTTAATCATAAATCACATGAAATAGAGTAAATTAATTATCATCCAAAATTGCTTGCTTTCGCAATTCTTAATATAGAGTCTATACTCTAAAATTATGGATTATCAATTTAATTTATTGTTCTAATATTAGCTTTAAATTTAAGATTTTTGCTTATTTATTATTCCTGAAATTAATTAAAAAATTATAAAAGCAAAAAGAAATAAAATTAAAAATGAAAATAATTGTTCTTTTATTAGTAGTACTTTAAGTTATTGCTGTTAATGCCATAGATTTTCCCACAAATGTCCCTAGTTGGACTACCTAAGAATAATTCAACAACTTTGCTACTTGCATGAAATAAGTTATATCTGGAGATCCATGCGCAAAATCTTCTAATTAGGCTTCCTGCATTTCTTCTGCAACTGATTATCTTAATTGTTGGGCTCCTTGCTTTTGGGTAACTGATTATACTAGCTTTAAAACTTGCTAAAATTCTTGTGACAACAAAGCAAAAAGTGCTGATTAGACTCTTGTATCTTATGTTAATTCTTCTGATTAATGCTTTGGCAAGTTAAATAGCTCATTATTAGCTTTATCTGCATTTATCTTAGCTGCATTTTCTTTACTTTTTTGACATTAAAGAGCATCTAAAAATATATTTTAAAAATTAATATTTAGATTTTTGTAAAATAGTTTATAAAATATCAATAATAAATCTATCTATGTAAATAAATAAGTAAATAAAATCTTTGAGTATTGAAAAATAAACTTTCTTTAATATTTTCTCTTTTTAAAAATTTATAAATGTATAAATATATACTTAAATTTACTAAAGCAGTATTAAAATAAATCTATATACAGTATTATTTTTAATAATTTTATTTTTCTTTTTTTTAGTTTATCCAAAAGTTTTTGTTTCGTAGCCCTCCAAGGAAAATACTTGGAAGGCGAAAAAATAGTAGGCAGAGAGGTTTTTTTCTGCCTACTGATCTAAAAATGCTCCGATTGTAAATTCTCTTAACTCAATATAAAATTTTTGATATAATTAAATTTTGAATGAAAATTTTTTTTGCTTTATCAAACACAAAATCAATTAATTCTGATACCTTTTATCTCATTTTCTTTAAATTCTTCTAAAATATATATTTAGATTTACTAATTTTTATTGAAGAAGAAGAGCAAGATGATGATGAAAGATCAAATTTTTAACTTTTTTATAAAATTGATCTATTAGAGAGTTTTATTAACTGAAACTAAATAAATAGCATAATTGTGTTAGAATAAATGTTAAAATTTAAATTTTGCAACTATTTAATTTATAACTTGAAATTCGATCACAAATACATTTTGAATGGAAATTAAATTATAATTTTCAAAAACTAGGAATATCTGGATTTTTTAAGCTTTTAATGATGTACTTATTTATAAATTATCAATTATGAAATTTTTATCTTACTTCTAAAAAAATTGAATTTTAAATTTCAATTAAATAAAAAATTAAATATAATAGTATGTTTACTAAGTTAGGTTATCTATCTGGTAATAAAAAATATTTAAAAACTAAATCTGAATAATTTATTGTTTTTCATGTCTAAAAAAAAAAAAGTAATTAAAATTTAAAGCTACAATGAATATAGAAAACATAAAGATTTACTTCACATATTCATATTATTTTTAATATTTATTAATAATAATTCAAATTATTATTTTATTTATAATAAACAAGCAAACAAACAAAAAAAAAGTGTATTTCTGATCTCCTAAACTGTGTTGCCTGAATCTTACAAATATTATGTGATTCATCACTTTTTAAAAGCAAAAAATGATTTTATATTTAATTTTTTTTTGAAATTTTTCAATTAAATAATTAAATGGAAATTATAAATTAATTTATGTATGTAAAAAGATTAATTAATTAATTACCTTCTAATATTTTTATAGATATTTTTTAAATCTTGCTTTTTGGTAATAAAAACTTTCAATGTGTTATACCCTATTTATTTTATTCAAAGGTTTACTAAGAAAACTTACTTTTCTTATAAATAATTTTTACTTTCTTTATTATAAATAGGTAATAGATTTCATATTTTGGTTTCTTAATAGGATTAATTAATGATTACCAGCTGTTTTAAAAAAAGCATTTCTTGATTTTATTTCATCCAAAATTGTTTAAAATATATATTACAATCTATTATTATTTTTAACTTTTTTAATATTCTTTTTAAATCAGTGAAATATTTTACAATCTAGTTTAGAATTAATATAGTTAGTTAGTTACATTTTTTCAATTACTTTCATAACTCTTACTCACTTTTTTCATATTAAAATTAATACTTACTCTACATTAGTAACTTTCAAAAATATTACTATCTATTTTATACATTTTAATAAGATTCTCTATCAAAATTATTCTTATAAAATATTACTCGCTGTAAATTCAAATTAAACTTATTTTCCATCTGTCTTATTTATAATCTACTAATAATTAATTACCATCTGTTTTTCAAAAGTTGATTTATTTCTTTAATTTCTTATTTTTAACTCTTATTAAATTTTACTCACTATTTTATATTTAAATTTAATTTTATCATCAAAATTCATTATAAAATTTTAATTACTATCTATTGTAAATTTGAAAGTTAATTCAGCATTTATTTTCTCATCCAAAATAATTCTAAATGTTAATTACTCTCTATTTTAAACATTAAAGTTAATTTAGTACTTATTTTCTTATCAAAAATAATTCTAAAATATTAATTACTCCCTATTTTGAATATGAAAGTTAGTTAATTCAGCCAGCATGTATTTTCTCATCAATAATCTTTCTAAAATGCTAATTACCAACTATTTTGAATATGAAATTTAATTCATTTATTTTATCATCAAAAGTAAGTCATTCTAAAATATTAATTACAAGCTATTTTGAATATGAAAGTCAGCATTTATTTATTTTCTCATAAAAAATCGTTCTAAAATTTTATTTACTATCTATTTTGAATAAGAAAGTTAGTTAATTCAGCATTTATTTATTTTCTCATCAAAAATCATTCTAAAATATTAATTACTTCCTATTTTGAATGTGAAAGTTAATTCAACATTTATTTTCTCATCAAATATCATTCTAAAATAATAATACCCACTATTTTGAATATGAAAGTTAATTCAGCATTTATTTATTTTCTCATCAAAAGTCATTCTAAAATATTAATTACGTCCTATTTTGTATATGAAAGTTAGTTAATTCAGCATTTATTTTCTTATCAAAAATCACTCTAAAATATTAATTACTAGCTATTTTGAATATGAAAGTTAGTTAATTCAACATTTATTTCCTTTTCAAAAATCATTCTAAAATATTAATTACAAGCTATTTTGAATATGAAAGTTAATTCAGCATTTATTTTCTCATCAAAAATCATTCTTAATTACTCTCTATTTTGAATATGAAAGTTAATTCAGTATTTATTTTCTAATCAAAAATAATTCTAAAATATTAAGTACAAGCTATTTTGAATATGAAAGTTATTTCAGCAATTATTTTCTCATCAAAACTCATTCTAAAATATTAATTACTCGCTATTTTGAATAAGAAAGTAAATTTAGTATTTAATTTTAATCAAAAATCATTCTTAATTACTCGCTATTTTGAATATGAAAGTTAATTCAGCATTTATTTATTTTCTCATCAAAAATCATTCTAAAATATTAATTACTCACTATTTTGAATATATATGAAAGTTAATTCATTTATTTTCTCATCAAAAATCATTCTAAAATTTTATTTACTGCCTATTTAAAATTTGATTGAAAATCTAATAATTATAAAAAATTTAGAAAAGTTACTTTCTATTAAGTATGTAAAAAATTCCAAGAAGGTCTACTATAAGATGAAAAACAAATTACCCACTTATTGATATAATAAAATAAAATATATTTATTCTTTTAAGAAACAGAGTTATAGGTTTACATGCTATTAGAAATACGAAATATGTTTGATATTCTAACAAATAAAGTAAGGAATATTACTAGCTGTTTTGATTAATCAAAATAGTGAGATATTTAGAATAAATTTTTTTAAGAAATTACACTCTGTTTAATTTAAAAGTTAAGTTGTGATTTTTAAAGTTTGAACAACAAATGAATGTTTGTTACTTGCTTTTTTAAATAAAAAAAGAAAATAAATATTTGTTGATATTTTCTAGTAAAAATATTACCCACTATATTAAGTTTTAATTTGTATTTTTAAATTAGAATTCAATTATTTATATTGCTACATTCTATTTTATTAATTTTAATTTATTAATCGTCCATCATGCTAAGATTATAAAATATTATCAAAAAAATTACTGTCTATTATTTATTTTAAATAAAACCAAATATAATATCATGCCAAGAGGACAATAAGATTGATTTTTACTTCTTCCTATTTAAGTCATTTTATTTGAGTTGGTATTTTAAAATGCTAAAATTAAAAATTACCAATCCCTTATTTTAAAGTTTAAGATATTTTAGAATATTTTGATATCATTCAATCAATGAAAATACTTTCTACAAAAGAATAAAAGATATTTCGTTTTAATTTTAGAGTGGCATTTAACATAAATGCTTTACTTCCTATTTAGAATATTTCATTTTCTTCTTATTTAAAGTCATTTAAAAATTTTACTCACTATTAATAAATAAATAAATAAATAAATAAATAAGTAAATAAATAAGTAAAGTATCTATAGAAAATAATAAAAATTTTACTAGCTATTTTGTTGAAGTAATTAATGAATATTTGTTTGTAATAAAGTAAGTATGTATAATATTACAACCTATTTCAAAAGTAAAATGTTTTTACTATTTATTATATTATAAAGTAATTCTGAAATCAATACATCATCCTATTAATTAGCAGTCAATTTAAAATTTAAAATCTGACACGGTTTTTGATTATTATTACATTCTATCTTGCGGTAAAAAAAGTCTGGAATAATGGCTAATAGTTAGGGTTTATTTTATTATATTATTGTTATTTGATCAAAATTAAGCAAATTATAAAATTTAATTTTTAAAATTTCTGAATGATTGTTGATTTTATTACCTCCTTTTTATAATGTTTAGATTATTTTATTTTTCTAAAATTTATTTAAAATTATTTACCAATCTTCGCTTTTTTAAAATAATTTATTTAGTTTCTTTCAATAAAATATTCAAATTATACTCTCTATTTAAATTATTTAATGCAATTCATCTTATTTATTTCAATTAGCGCTTAATAATTACTTGCTTTTTTAAATTTTAATTATTTTTTGATTTTTTTTAATCAAAGATAATATTTACATGCTATTTAAAACATAATTGATTCATTTATTAGCTATTTTACAATCAAAAGATTACTATCTATTTTTAAATATTAATTATACAATAATTAAAATATTATAAGTAAATTCGTACCCACTAATTCATGCAATAATCTCATTTTTTCACTATCTGATACTTCTAAATCATAAAATAATATTTTACATCCTTTTCAAAATTTTATTTAACTCATTAACTATTATTTATTTCACTAAAATTATTACGTCATTCGGTTTTTACTAAATAATTTAAATCAGTATTTTCTAAAAAAAATAGAATAAAATAATATTACTCCCTAATTGATTATTTAGATAATTATTTATAAACCATTCTTTAAAATATTTATTACAATCTATTTTCCAATAATATAACTTATTTGTCTCTTCCAAATATATTTTTTACATTCTATTTTAAATATGAAAATTAATTTTGGATTTATTTTTTTTCTCATTAAAATCATTCTAAAATATCAATTACTCCCTATTTTGAATATGAAAGTTAATTCAGCATTTATTTATTTTCTCATCAAAAATCATTCTAAAATATTAATTACTTGCTTTTTTGAATATGAAAATTAATTCAGCATTTATTTATTTTCTCATCAAAAATCATTCTAAAATATTAAGTACATGCTATTTTTTTGAATATGAAAGTTATTTCAGCAATTATTTTCTCATCAAAAATCATTCTAAAATATCAATTACTCCCTATTTTGAATATGAAAGTTAATTCAGCATTTATTTTCTGGTTATAAATAATGTTAAAAAGAAATATGCATAATATTAAAATATCTTAAGTTAGGGTATATAATACTAAGAAATCTTAATAAATTAAATATATTTTTTTAAAATAAATATTTGTTCAAAGCCATAAATAATTTAATTTTTTATAATATTTACAATTTTTTTAAATTTTATAATCTACAATATTTAAAATATTAGATTATAAATATTTAAAAAAAAGAATATTTTACAATATCAGATACAACAATCACTTAATAAGAGGTGTCTTAAGATTATGCAGATATCTTTTATATAATCCAAAAAATCATTCTAAAATAATAATACCCACTATTTTGAATATGAAAGTTAATTCAGCATTTATTTATTTTCTCATCAAAACTCATTCTAAAATATTAATTACAGTCTATTTTGATTATGAAAGTTAATTCAGCATTAATTTATTTTCTCATCAAAAATCATTCTCAAATATCAATTACATGCTATTTTGAATATGAAAGTTAATTCAGCATTTATTTATTTTCTCATCAAAACTCATTCTAAAATATTAATTACTAGCTATTTTGAATATGAAAGCTTATTTGAGCATTTTTTGGTAAAAACTTTACATGCTATTTTGAATATATTTTTAAATTTAGTATTTTTTAAGGAAAGGAAGAGTGATTACCTTCTATATTAGAGAAATAGATGAATTAAGTAGTAATTATGGATAAAAATTAAACCCTCTAAAAGAATGTGATTATGAATTTATGATCATGTTTTTCAAACAAACAAACTTACTTCCTTTTAAATAAAAATTTTTTTAAAATGCTTAAATTGACTGAATAAAATTACATCTTTTATTGTGTGCTAAAATAGGTTAAGATAATTTAATAAAGGAGAAGAATAATTAAAGAGTAATAAATATATTTGCTATTGAAATATGAAGTTAATGGATTATTAAGGTTTAATAAATTTAAATAAATTATTAGTTATTCAGTTTTTTTAAGCGAATGTAACTCTTTAGTCAATAAATAATTTTCAAAAAGAATTAATTACATTCTATTTTTTATAATATTAAAATTAATTAATTTTTTTGAAGTAAACTGATAAAAAGCGCATACTTTCTTTTTCATAATATTTTTATTAGTTTCTATTAAAAGCTTATTTTTTGAATTTAAAGTTAATTTTTTCTATTGGTAATTCATCTTTCTTTTCCTATTTTTAATTTCTTAAAAAATAACATGTTACTATTCTTTCATTTCCTTCATTGGTATCTTCATAATCTAAGGTTGATTTGTTAACTAATTCTAAAATGATTCTAACTAGTTGAATAAATCTTTAATTGTTTTTTCTTATTCACTAATACTTTATTATAGTTAGAGATTTGCTTTCTATAATTCTTCTATTTTTTCCTCCTTTTTTATAAATTATTTTTACTAAATTGAGGATATTTTAAGTAAAATTTGTTAATCAACATATTATCTTTTTTGATGGTCTTCTTTCAACTCTTAGTTTAAGGTCTGCTCGTTTTTACTTTAAAAAATTGAACAAATGAGATAGATTAGAATAAGCAAACATATATACATGATTGGGTAAAACTTATTTGAAAAATCTTTAACAAATTCAATTTCATTTTTGAGTGAACTTGTGAACTACTAAATGTTTTCATCTATCATTTCAATAAGCATGTCATCTAACTAAAATTCAAAAGAAATAATTCCTTTTAAAATAATTAAAGCCTCTTTAATAGGCATTCTATTCTTTGGAACAAAATTAGTTAATCCTTCAATAATATATTTAAGCTAATTATGATAAACAAAATTTTTTAATTCACCATCATAATTTAATGGTTTGTGCTTATTTGATAATAAATTCAAATCTATTCCCTAGATCAATGTATATATTAGATATCCTTTTTAATAATTTATTTAAATAAAAATAAATTATATTTTTTTTATTTCATATAATACCTAAAGAACATGCTTCACTCTGTTTAAATTATTAAGAATAATATTAATTAGTTTTTAGAGAAATAATTTAAATAAAATATTTACTCTATTACTTGGCTCTTGTCTCACGGTGACACCTAATTTTAAATATTCATCATGATAAACCTTACCTATGAATGGATCAGCTGGGTCAATACACTCTGGTGCTTGATACAAAACATTTCCCATCTTTCATATATTTTTTGAATTGAATTATTTGAATATCTCTTTAATATGATAAAAATATGATTGCATACATATTGATTGAACGCATAGCCAGATTTATTAATTAGGTTATCTGCTAAACCAAAATCAGCTATTTAATATATTTAATAGAAAATCAATCAAGTTTTTTAGGATTTGTTTAAAATTTACAAACAACTGCATTTCCATGATAGTCAATTAAGATATTATCCATTTTCAGATCATTAACAAGGCAATTCTTAGAGTGGATATAATAGAGGCCTTGAGCAATATCATGAGCATATTTGATTACTGATATTTCATTCAGTCTTATGATTTAGTTCCTTTCTAAAATTTACGTGAGAGTTCCTTTTTATTTATAGCATTTAATTTTTCATTAAAATTTTTTAATTAAATGGTTTGTTTAATTTATTAATTTTTTAAAAAAATTAGTTTTATTTCTACCTTAACACTCAGTTAGAACTAAGTAACTAAATTGTTATCCTTCAAATTAATCTAAAAGACTGACTACGTAAGGGGAATCTCTACATTTTTTGAGTATTTCTACTTCTTATTTCACTCTATTGTTAAGATCTTCATCAATATTTCCTTGAGGATCTCTAACTTAAACACCTTTGATAGCATACCTCATGTTAGTATAAGAATTTTTTGCTAACAAAACAAATCCCTATACTCCCTGTCCTAAAAACCTAAATTCAGAATAACCTTTTTCAGTTAATTCGTTTTTCATAGTCTAATAAATAGAAATTTAATAAGGCTTTAACTTAGGTTCTTAGATATCAGAAACTTTTGTTAAAATTACAATAAAATATAATTAGAACAAAGACAGGCTTAATTATTAAATGGAAGGTTTGATTTTTTTTTATACAAATAATATATTTAAGTTTTAATAGTATCTGTGTGCAGGTTTTAATATTTCAATAGTTATAATTAATTATCTATCTATCTTTTCATAAAAATTTATTTTAATTTAAATATTTTTTACTGACTAACTCAGGCTTATTGAGCATTTATACACCTTTCATTCTGTACATCTCTTTGACTTTTTTTCTGTTTTGAAGATGCAAAGCAAGCTTATATTTAGCTTCTTAAGATTCGACAAGATTTTAGCTTATTATATCCATTTTTTAATATCTCAATATTTTTTTTCTAACAAATTAAGTTGAATTAATTAATTATGTGACAATAAAAAGTATTGCTTAAATTTTTAAATATTTATTTTTTGTTAAAATCTGATGTAATTTACTCAAATTACATGTTAAAAGAATATTTGAAAAATCAAAATTTTTTTCATAAACATTTTAATAGTACACATTAAATTTAGATCTATAAATAAGATTTAAATATCCCTACTTGCCATCATCTCAATCAAAATTATGAAAAATGACATAATGAATAAAATTAGCAGACTAACACATGCGCAAACAAAATAAAACAAGAAAACAACAAACAATTCATAATTTTAGTAAAACATAGAAGTAAATAAGCTTAGAGCTTAGGTTGATAGCGACTAAAGAAACTAATGAAGTAATTGACCATACAGTCAGTTTTCTAATTTAAATAATATTTATCATTACAATTTATTAATGTCTTCATAATAGTAAATATATGAATAAATGAATGGCAAAATAATTTAAAAGTAGCAAAATTAACATGTAATTTATAAAATAGATAACTAAATAAATAATGCATAAATGTCAAACTTTTGGCAAATTTTACTGTAAAAAACAATAAAATTTAAGACTATAAACAGATGTTAACATTTTCAAACCCTAAACCAAAACTTATTAAAAGACACTTTTATTTTATAAATAAAATTAAAAAAAGGTAAAGCATTATCTCATTTTAAATTATTAAAAGGCAATCAATAAAGCATATATTCAATTGCTTAACTAAATACAATAAGTAACCTATATAAAATACTATGCCTCATCGTTTTTATTACAAAAGTAACCAAAAGTATGTATATAATCATAGGACAAAGAGTAGTATACTTTTCATACTGTTTGAAAATTTCATCAAAAAAAATTAATTTTTTAATAAAGGATTAATGGATAAGAAAATTATTATTTGATATGAATAATCAATAACTTGAAAAATATGCAACAAAAACTAAAAAAGTAA
The DNA here is from genome assembly GCF_000189635.1 of Tetrahymena thermophila SB210. Lineage (NCBI taxonomy): Eukaryota > Ciliophora > Oligohymenophorea > Hymenostomatida > Tetrahymenidae > Tetrahymena > Tetrahymena thermophila. The sequence continues at coordinate 179,831 of NW_002476523.1, read as the reverse complement.
ATGTTTTTTCTACCTTAAGCCAACTCTAAAGTTAGAAACTCGCTATAAATAAGATGTTTCTTTTACTGAAATACCCATAAAACTCATATTAATAATATTGCACAAATTTATATCTTATTTTGAATATAGTAAATAAAGTATAAAAAGCTATTTTTTACTGAATTATTTGATTATAAGAGCTTTGATATAGTGATATGTAATCTATTTTGGCATAATTTAGTTATGAAACCTTCTATCCCTTAAGATTAAAGAAACTTCTATCTATATGAAAATAATAAATAGACTATTAGAGTATAGAACGGAATCTAAATTTTCCTCCTATGATTAAATGTCTATTTGATTATTCTTTAAGTAGAATTTTATTTATAAGAAAACATATTTATATAATAATAATGTTATTTTTAATTGATGAAAAGGTGCCATATGTTATTAAAAGAGTCTGTCTTGAAAGAAACCATAATCCATTATATTGATAAAATTTTGTAAGATTTTACAATAATTATTAGAATCTAAAGTACCCTAAAATCTCTAGATCTCTAGAAATGTAATGCTTTATCATACATAACAATCCCTCATTATTTCAACGAATTAAAATATAAAATTATAATTCAAAAAAGTATTATAAAAAATAAATAAATGTGGTAATTTAAAATTATTAATTTTATTTTTAAAAAATTAAAAAAGGCTTTATTGCCTAAATTTAATAATTTTTACTGTGAGGTTATTAACCTTCTAATTATTTGAGTACACTAACAGTTTTGAAATTGCCTCAAATATTTTAGATGATTCTTGCCTCAGGAAATTAGAGGGATTTTATTTACGCATATGAGAAAAATTTCACTTTTCACTTTTTTAAAAATTAAAAGTTAGCATAGCGGACTAGTGTTTTTTCAGGCCATAAAAAGAAACCTTAGTTATTTTTGTTTAACAGAGGTATGATTTATTAATTGCTTCTTGAGGGTCTCTTTAAAGCATTTCAAATGAATTTTCTTATTGACTATTTTTGAGATATAGCCTTATTAGGATTTAAAATTTTCTAATTCTTTATGAAAAACCATCTTTTTTATTTTTAAAATTTTTAATAATTCTTTTTATATTCTTATAAGTTGCTTTAGTAGGGATTCTGCCACTACCAGATTTTCTTTTTAAAGATCCTACTTCTATATATATTTTCTGTTGGCCATTTAGAGTGTTATTGAGCTAATAAAATGCGTAAAAATATAAGGCTTTCCTATTAATATAAATTTTAACAATTCTAATATATATTAAATTTTTTATAGATTTAAATTAATAAAATGCAAAAAGATTATTTCTAAATATGTTTAAAATATTTTAAAATGAATTAATTAATTTCTAAAATGTGAAATCAATTTATCAAAAATTTAAAAAAATAAAATATTTTGCTTTAAACTTTAATGAAATAATAAAAATATTAACTGGAAATAAACATATAAAAAAATTCAATAGTAAGTAATATAGATTTATTAATATTTTTATTTAATTGAAAAATATCAAAGTCTTGGTTGAACAGCTTTATCTTTAAAGAAATCTTAAGCATTTTTAGCAACAACAGAGCATATAGAAAGGGTAGGTCTTTGATCCCAAACGTCTCTTTCATGGGTTATACCACAAGCAGTGCCTGTTGAATGAGGATAAACAGTTACTCTGCTGCCATTAGGGCCAGGAGCACTCAAATAGTAATCAACCCCCTTTGTATGTCTGAAAACAGCCAATTAACCTTTGATGGGATAAACATTTTTATCATTAAAGAGTTTTCCTGAGTGAATACCAGCACAGTTAAAGATGTAGTCATGAGGTAGTTCAGTAACTTCTCCTTCGTCATTTAAGTGTTTATTAACAAAATTTACACCTTATTTTTTGCATTCATTGAATAATTCTTTCAAGAAAATGTCACCTTCAATTAAAACTGTTGTGAAAGTAAATGCATCATAGTATTTTCCATTTCCCCAGCTTACTTAGACTTGCTTAAAGTCATTAAAAATCTCTTTGGGAACAGAATTCTTAATATAATCAATACTATCTAAATGATAAACCTTCATGTATCTAACACCATTATATCTATTTTTAAAATCATTTAAATAAAAATCTATTTATATAAAAACAGCTCAAATTGTTTTAAGAAAAAGGCTATTTTAATTTATAAATTATTCAATAAATATCTTATCATCTAAATATCTTTCAATAAAAAAAGAATAATTTTAGAAACGAAATAACCTTATGAAATTAATAAATTAATATATTAATAAATAATACAATTCATTTCTCAACTTAATCAATCCAAAAATTAATTAAAGAAGTGGTATTTTTATAGGTATTAATAAAATGGTTTTGTTTAATGATTATGTGTGTGTAATATGAATTTATTTAACCATTTGAACCATACTTATTTGCTTTTTTAGTAGAATAAAATATTTAATTAGAACTAAATTATTCTAATTTTCTAAATTTTTGTTTTAGAATAATTACATTTATTTTTACTCTTTTTTTACTTGTTCACTAAATTGTTTTATTTATTAAAATAGTCTTAAATGTTCAAATTATTTTATCAAACAAATTAATAAATATCTTTTTATTAACTTTATTAATCAGATCCATCCTCTACTATTTCTGATAACTTTATTAAAATCTTTGATGATTAATTGACTATTATTTTGGTAGAAAGAACTTGTGATTGTTGAGGAAAATGATTGATTCACATGATTAAGTTGTAATTAAAATAATTTATGTATTTATTACACTTTCTTTTCGATTGAGTTTTTATAGAAGTTCCATGAGAAGTTACAAGCTTGATCATGGACTCTCTAGGTTTCTTCATTGATATTGTATTCATAACCATAAGGTAACCAATAACCTCCAGCAATCTAGGAAGCAGTGGGATGATTCTTATCAGTTTCAAGTGAGCATAAACCATCGTCCTTGACAAATTAGTCTGCATAAATAGTTACCTAATTAATTAATAGCAAATAGTTGATTTTTGGTAAAAGCTTTAAAATTTGAAATTAATATCATATTTTATTTATGAATCTAAGAATGCTAAAATGAAATTGAGTTAATTAGCTAATTACCTTGTAGCCAAGCTTAATCAACTCCAAAGCAGTGAATAAACCCATATATCCGCTTCCAATTATTCCAATATGATTGAGGTTCTTAAAAGAGCTGTATCTTTAGAAGAATTTATTGACCTAAATGTTAGCGTAGCCAGGAGCTAAGGAAACACCACCAGCACCATGACCATAATTATGGAGTATTCTCTTGCCTCTGATGATCTACTCGCTCAGATTAACACCACCTTTTCTACATGGTCTAAGACCGGCCTTGTAACCTAAAAAATTTTCATTGCTGAAATTAGGAGGAATCAAATCTATCTTTTCAACTTTGTTGCTCATTTATTTGTTTGAATGTTTAATTATAAATATTTTGTATTTATTTTCTTAATTATTGAATGATTATGATAATTTAATGATTATTAAAATATTAAAATAAATAATGATACAAACTTAAAGATTTAAAGCTAATACTTAAAATTTGATCGCTTATTTAGTAATACTTCTATTGCCAAATCCTTTTTATATATTACACATTTATTTACCAACGAATCAAATATTAAACAAATGTAATTTAGAAATTAGAAAGATCTTTCAATCGTTCTATTCACAAATCTAATTAGCTTAATTTACAAAATAAATTAATCATCCAACCCGACTCAAAAGATTTATCAGCCTAAAATATAAATCTAATTTATTAATATGTTCTGCTACCCTTCAAAATAACAAATTTCTTTAGCAACTGTTTTCAAATGAGTCTTGGTTCATATTTTTCTCAGAAATTAGGTACATAGTGATAACATATTCAACACCATTTCTTCTATATCAATAATTGTCCTCTAATATACTTAAAATTAAAAGTTTTAAAATAAGATATTATTTGCGTAAAAAATTAGTTAATTAATTAACTATATACCTATTTCTCTCTATCTTATATTTTCTTTTAGTGCGTATATTTAATTTTATCCTCAAGTAACCTTTTATAATTCTGACGAACTTTTTGTCTCAAAAATAATCTTATAAGCTTCAATTCATAGGAGAAATAAAATTTAATCTTTCATTATGACTTACTTTTAAAATTTTAACTTAATTTTAATCAGTATTAAAATAATTTATTCTTATTACAAAAAAATAATCTTTACTTTTAAAAAAATATCAAAAAGAAAATTAAATAATTAAAACCTATTACATGATTTAGATTTAATTATGTATTTCAACTAGTTAATAGTCAATCAAACAAAACTGCTTTGATTAATTGAAAGTTAATTAATTTTCAATCAAATTATCCTAGCAAATATTTTATATGCTATTTAACTTTAACAAGAAATATAAAAAGTAATGCAAAGTTTTTTTTTTTGATAAAATATTTTAACCAATTAAAATGGGATTAAATTACTGAGTAGAGATAAAATAATTTCTAACACAAAGGTTTTCCTCTAAAAACAGTTTATTCATAATCCATAGTGAGTTCAGCATAGTTAGTACTCTAAGAGTTCAGCTTACAAAAGTGTTCATAAGTCACTTAACCAACCTAGAAAGAATATTATTAACGGGATTCCTTGGGTCTCTGTTATTTTTTTAAAGAGCTCTATTGTTGTTGAAACTTTGATTCAAGGTTCTCTCTCTTAAGATTCTAAATATCTTCATCTAAATCATAAATTATTAGTTTTATCTTGAGTTAATTAATACTAAAGATATAAAAAGATGGAAATTATTCAAGATAAAGATTATTCTGTGATTGAGAATTATCTGTTTTCATATTACAATACTAAAAAATTGGATGTTTAAATTAACATTCAAAAAATGAAAAAAGAATTTGTAAAAATTAATATTAAATAATTTATTTTATATTTACTCAAATAAACACTATTATTTTATTCTTATTTTTTGGCTCTAAATTTACGGTTTTTAAAATACTGACTTATCAATAAATCATTAATTAAATAATTCTATTATGTTGTTTTTCTTTGATAATTTAATTAACAAAACTTTGATTGATATTTTTTAATTTTTAATTTTAGTTTATTAAGAATGGAAGAAGATTTTAAAATTAAAGAAGAGTAATCAGAATATATTTCAATAAGCAAATTGCAGAAATCATTTCTTGAATCTGATCTCAATATTTAAAGCATTTTATAAGAAATAAGTTGCATTTACCAGTAAAGTCATGATTCTTAAATCAAAACCTCTATTAGGAGTATTTTAAAGAATTAGTTGAGCAATCATTCATCTAATCTGCAACAGTCTTTATCAAATTTAAACTTTTCTCTTGATGAAGATTAGTAGGAAGATGAAGAATAAAAGTAAAATCATCAAGATGATGACTATTAAAATTAATAAAAAGTACATCTTTCAAATTAGAATCTATTTAAACCTCAAAATGGTGATAACCAAAGCATAAATATTAGCTATTAGTAGATGAGTGTGAACAATAGTAATAAATTCTAGCCAAATTTTTATAGAGATCTAAATAACATAGAACTTAGCAGAGAATATAAATATTTTAAAGATGTCAAATTTAACTCAGACAATTAAATTTCTAAATTTCATAATGATTCAAACCCTTAAAATGAAAATGAAGTTGATACTTTATAATATACTAATAAGCAAAGTTAAATTATAAATGATGAGGTTTATCAAAGGCGATAATCAGAAAAAAAGAATAATGGTGAAGATAATAGTTAAAAATAATTTAATTGCTCTAGCTTTGTTAAATAAAATGAAGAATAGGAAATTGCAGATGCTAATTAAAGTTAGTTGAGAGTCCCAAACAAATAAAGCGATAAAAAATTGATATAAAATATTGAAATTACTGATGATAATTAAAATATATCTCAAGTAAGAAATAGGAGCTAGATTTCACAAAGCAATTCGAATGATATTCAAATTCAAAAACTTAATTAGGAAGATTTAGGATAAAATATAGAAGGATAAGACAATAATGTTAGAAAGCAAAACAAAAATTAACAAAGGTTGATTAGAAATAGAAATTATTTTCTATTTTAAATTTAAAATAATAAAAATTCTTTATTATTTTTGCTGCTAGTGATTTCCATAACTTTAGCTATATTGGTGGCTTTAAAGCCAAAAATTATGCCTAATTTCTTATTTTTAAATTACTTCAAAGAAGACTTCAAATAAATTTAATTCAAAGAACTATAAGCAAGTTTAGAAGTATAAATAAAATACACTCAGAAATTATAACAGCAGCTAAAAGAAATTGCTGAATAAAAGATAACTTTGGAAAAAGAATAAAATGCTACTATATAAAAATTGAAAGATGGTTTAGAATAATAACAATTAGTGTAATAACAGAAAGAATTTGAGTAATAAAAAAATATTAATAATTTATAATTATAATTGGAGTAATTAAAATAACTCATGATAAACTAGCAAGAGCAGTACAATTAAAATGTGAGTTAACTACAATTATCACTTCAAAGCAATATACAATAACAAGAATTCCTTTAATAATAAAATAATTTACTAACCAAAGAAAAAACTTAAATCTAATCTGAGTTATTAGAAACGACTTCTAAGTATGACTAACTAAAAGAGCTCTACGATAATCTTCATCAAGTTTTAGAATTATTCAAGAAAACTTCATTTTGAAAAAAAAACAAAACAGTTATTTATTTAATTAGTTAAAAATATTTTTAATAAAATACTCTATATAAAACAAACAATTATTTCATCAAAATTATAAAAAAATAATCAATTTATTTAGCCAGATTTATATTAAATTAATTAGTTAATATCTATTTATTTAATTAGCTAATTAATTAGTTAATAATTATTTGCGTATTTAATTGGTTAGTAAGATATTTAGGTTTTAATTTCTTTTCCTTTAATCAAAAATGGATTTTAAATTCTTTATTTTTTTATAAATTTTATTATTTTATAAATTTATTTTTAAATATTATTTTCTACATAAAAAATAATCTCAAAAATTTCTTTAAAATTCCAATTTTTATTTATAAAAACCCAAAAAAATTTTTTTTGGGTGAATATTTATCGGGGTGAGGTATTATGAGGATTTACAGTATTATATATTTATTTATTTAAAATTATTGATAAAGTAAATTTTTTTATAAACATCTGTTATATTTTAATTTTAATGTTTTTATTTTGTCATATATTTAATTTTATAATATTTTGTAGAATTTTTATATTAATTAAAAAATGAAAATAAATGTTAGTTTAACATAAAAAATGTTAAATTATCAAAGATTTGAAAGCTTAAAGGATTTATTTTATTTTATTTTTTATACATTTCAAAAAACTAAAAACTTTATTTATTAAAAATATAAAGAAAAATAGTTAAATAGCTTCTACCACATTATAAAAATTATTTAAAAATGTTAAAAATATCTTCTTTTATTTAAATTTTATTTCTAAAAATATCTTCTTCTATATAAATTTTGTTTGTCTTTGATTTCAAAAAAAAATTGTAATTTGTCATAATTTAAAATTTAAAATTGAATATCAAAATCTCATAATATTTTCTTAATTAATTAATTTATTTATTTATTTATTGATATTTTATCAGTCTGTGTGCCTTGATTTTTTTTAATTATTTTTTGTTTCATTTTAATTTATGTTTGTTTTAATTGATCTTTTAATTTTTATTATTATCTTATATATTTATTTAATTCTTTTATTAATTTCTTTCTTTCTTATTTAAAATTCTTTTATTAATTAATATCTTTCTTTCTTTTTTAAATTTCTTTCTTTTTTCTTTTTATTTTAAAAATAATCTGAGCTGAGAGTTATCGTTATCAAGTTATCACAATTTGTTGTTGCTGTTCATCTTCTTAGTTAAAATGCTAGATTTTGTTTTAAAAAATACTAATTATATATTTAAGAAGGCTAAGAGAGAGATTCTTTTTAAGATTTTTATTTTTAAGTTGATTTTTTTTTGACAGGCTTGGACAAGGAATGGCTGCTTTATCATTTATTGAGAAATGCAAAGTAGTCATACTTGGGGGCTCAGTTTTCTTCTATTAAAAAGCTTTTATGCAGTTTCAAATTTATCTTAGCTCTTTGCTAGCTAAGTAAAAGATTTAAAAATTTGTTTGGCAAGGGAAATAATTAGTCTCTGATCTGAAGTTGTCAAATAGCCTTGAAATCAATTCATGAAAAGAGTCTAAATATTTCATATGGGGATTAAAAAACTTGGTTTGTTCATATTTTTAGATGACTAAAAAAAGAACAAAACTGCTTATGTGCTTTAAATAGCTGAAACGAGTTGTCCCATCAAACAGAATTGCGCATATGTCAATCCTTTTGATTCCATATCCTTTTTTTATTTTTTTAAGGATATTTTTTTTCTTTTGAATTTAATTTGATTAAAATTAATTATATTTTTTTTCCCCTTTTGAAATAAATTAATAATTAATTAGGTGTCAAGTAAAAAACACAAAGATAAGCTTGATTAATTTACTAAATAAATAAACAAATAAATAAATGAATGAATAAGTAATTAAATATTAAGATAGATAACCATAAAAGGTATAATTTGTAATTAATTATAAACTAACTAAGAATCTCTATTAAATTAACAAAAATAAATTTTATATAGAACTTCATAATGAAAATATTTTTTTTTTGTGATAAATCAATTATTTATTTAGTTATTTACATTTTTAATATTTCAATAATATTTGTATTTATTTATTTATTTTTTTCATGTTCACTGCTTTTAAAACTTTTAAAACTCGGAGTTTAAAGTAGTATAAAGCTTCTCTGTATTATTTTTAAGCTGTTTTAATGGTTTTAAAATAATTAAAAATACTTAAAATAATGTAAGAATAAAATGAAATTACTTTATCATAAGCTTATTCTGAATGAGCAATCATTTAATCGTACTTATCAACTGCTTACTACTTTTCGTTGACAAGCTTTGTTAAATAATCTCTTTCCTTTTGCATATTCATTAATTCCATCTCCATCTCATTTAGTTCTCTTTCTTCATTAAATATTTCATTTTATAAGGCATCCCTTTATTGCTGAATAACTAATATATTTTCTTCTAACTTTTTTAATGTAATATCTTCCTAGTTAGCCATTTATTTATCAAGAAACTCAAATTTATTTTGGCTGCGCTTTTCTATAAATCTATTAATTAAATAGTACTTCTTAAATTCAAATTAGCAAATAAATAACTTTTTATTTATTAAATATTATCTTTTCAAATTTAATCATCAATCTTGTCAAAAGTCTTATTCTATCTATTAGAAATTAAAATAAATTCTAAATAAATCCTTAATTAAACTCTCAAATATTTTTTAGAGTTCATAAAAATGCTAGATTTATCAAAATTTAAGTTATAATAAATAAATTATTTATTGCCTAGAAAGGGAGGTTTTTGAGATTAATTTTATCTTTATTTATATTTCTTTTGTATTTTAAAATTTATCTTTAAAAATTCATTTTACACTTTTAGTTGAAAAATAACCTCTTCCTTTATAAATGCATTACAATATTAAATAAAGGTTTAATTATTTATATATAATTAGTAATAAAAATATTTTTATTTGACAAACAAAAATCATTATTTTTAAATAGTATTCGGATAATCATTACAAAAAATTGAAATAATTTTTAGTTTTCAGCATTTTAAAATTTATGAAAATTGTAAAAGTAAAATTTGAAATTTATTATATTTTGAAATAAATAAAGGCAGTATTTTTTTCACTAGAATTTGAAAATATAAAAATGAATTCAGTTTTTGGGAATATATTTTACAAATATTTAGTTAGAACTTGAGACATTTCAATAAATTGAATTTTTAAAGAAATAGTACAGATTAATATAATACATGCATAGAAGACATTATGATATACAATTTATAATTATAATTGTGGTTAATTATTGTGATGGTATTTGTTAGCTAATTTAATTAATTAGATAAGTAGGTATTTTTACCTTCAATCATCATCAAAGTCGTTGGGAACTTCGTCGAAAATGTTATTTACTCTTTTTTTAGTTTCGTTATTAGATTTGTTGTTTGTAATATTTTATTGAGAAGATGAAGTGTTCTGATTTAAATTTTTTTGGGTAAAATTGGGATTAGCAGAAGGTCTGTTGTTGTCTTGAGTGTATTTGTTATTAGAAGATTTATTTTTTTAAGTAGCATAGTTATCTTCTGAGATAGAGTCATCTTAATCAAATCTTTGGATGTCATCTTCTTCTTAAATTTACTCTCTGTTATATTGTTGGTAGCTTGATTATTGTGGTTGACTTATTTTTTGAGTGGCAGCCAATTCTCTGTTTTCTGCATTTTAGTTTGGCACAAAATTTTACTTATTGTAGGAATCCTATTTAACTTATTAGGGATAAGTTGATTTTGTTTGTATGATGTCTTATTTGAGTTCTTCTCTAACAATTTCTTATTCCAATTCTCTTTACTTTTGCTCTAATCTAATTAACTCGTTGTTTTTGCTTAAAATAATAGGAGCATGGTTTTTCACATTAAAAATCTTTGCTTCTAAGGAATAATTGTTGTTTGATAATACATTTTTGAGCTGAACAGCGCTTTAAATTATATTCAAGTTAGTTAAATTATTATTTTAACTTTCAAATAAATTACACTTAAGGTCTGAAATTTCTTAGGTAATTGTCAATAACCGTCTTAGTTTGTCTTAAGTTTTCATCTGCAACATAAACTTTAGCAATTCTAAAAAATAAATTTACAAATAAGAAAATTTTAAAAAATCCATTTTAAGTAAAGAAAAATAAATAAAGGCTCATTTGCAACAAACAAAGTCTTTTATATAAATTTATTTGTTATTTTTTACTCTCTATGAAATCTTTCGACGTGACCTCTCATGTCATTTTAGAAGATTGCGTTTCTTTTTTGCATATCCTTTCTTTTATTATAATTTATTGTTAATTCTAATTCAGTTAGAAATATCTTTACTTGTGGTTTGTAAGGTATTCTAAGGTTTTAGTAACTTTCCTATTATTTTATTTCATATTTAATTAGTCTAAGTAAAACACTAAAAAATGGCTTAATTTACGAAAGTAACAATTGACGTTCATCTTCTTGCATTTTATTTCTTTTCTCGATTCTTTATCTAACAATTCTATCTTTCTCCTACCTTTTTTGTTAAGTAAAGCGAATTTCAAAAAACACAATTTTGTGAATTTGAATTGATTATTGCTGTTATGCTTTTCATAATAAATCGAAAATTATTTACAAGTCTTGGATATATCTCTGATCTATCTCAGGAACATTCTTGAAAGAATTTATGGGTGCTGTTTTAAACATTTTCGATTATATTTCAGATAATAGCTGGCTTTTGACAATTAAGCTCCCTCCCTTAATTTAATATGGTTTATCTGTATTTGTTTGTAATTTGCTTTATTTGTTTGATAGGATTTTATTTAATATGAAATATTGCAGAAATTTAAAATAAAAATATTTGAAACAAAAGCATTCATTCAGATTTACATACAATTTTAAATTTACTTCAAAATTCTTTCTTTCTTTCATTTTGATTTCATAGCTGAAATCTCCTTATTAAATAATATTCAATAATCTACATTTATTTACCAATAAAATCATTGATTTTTAATTAATTATTTGTCATACTATTTGCATCGATGATTCAAAATTTTTTAATCCTCACTTGACAAATCTTTTCCATATTTATTTATTATTTGGCAAAATGATAACGAGGCATTAAACACAAAAATATTGATTTCTACTAACCTTTCTTTAACTGTGTATAAAATTTAAGAAACAATCAATATTCGAATTAATTCATTTTTGTAATTTTTGGATCTTTAGTTAAATTAACGAATATAAATTATAAAATTAATTTTTAATCAAATTGAAATTGAATTCATAACTAAATTAAAATAAATCTTGTTGTTTATCATAGTAGCACAAAAACTTGCTAAAATATATTTTTCGAGGATAAAGCTTATTAAAATCTATAAAGAGAATAAAAAAATAAAAGTTAGTAGATTAAACGATTTAGTTCATATTTATTTTTATAAACCAACCACATACATACCTACATACATATATACATTCTTTGTAAAAATTCTAATCAATATTGTGCGGAAAAAAACATTAAATATAAATTTGAAAACAAAAATTAAAAGAATCAAAAATAGATATATAAATAATTTATTAATTAATTAGATTTATTATATAAATATTATGTCTTATCGTAATTAACTTAGCACTCCTAAGCTATATATAGATACTATTACTAGCAGATAAAAGTTTATGAAGGAAGATAATTTCTCTCCTAAGCATTTAGTTTTTAAGGATACCAAGCAGTTAAGTCAAGCTACTTCTTTGTATTAAACTCCAAGAACTGATTTGTTGGTTGAATTATTAATCATTTCCATCTCAAATTAAAATAAGTAAAATTATTTAGATCGATGAAATGGAAGCCCATGAATATCCTTCTTCGTAGAGATAAGAATTGAAGCTGAATGCTTAAAGAATTACTTGCAAATAATTTGTCAAGATAGATGATATAATTTACAATAATCAGAAGTTAACAAATGAAATCGTTTCTTGCAAAATTTAGATTACTAAAATAGGTGCAATGAAAGTTGATTTTTCTATAAAAATTTCCTTGATAAAAGGAATAAAGTAATTTAAACTAGCTTATTTAAAATTTCTTCAATTGATAATTTAATAATATTCAGGGAAAAGCTGCAAAATATTTTGTAAGAGCAACAAAAAATGAAAGGAAATTATTAAAAACAGCAATAGTAGCAACAACCAAAACATAAGGTTACTTTTTATAATTAATTATACATAGAGTTTACTTTTTTTTTTATAAAAATACTTGCGAATTGCATAAAATTATTATTAAAAATTAATAAAATACAAACAATAAAACTTGTAAATAATAGAACTCAAAAATGTAAAAAACTAGCAGAAATTCTGTTGTTATTTAGCATCAAAGCTTCCATAGTGATAGAAACGATAATGTAAATTATTATTATTATTAATTTGATGATTATTATATTAAGTCAGTAGAATTTAATTTTCAAAATTCAAAAATTCTATAAATGAAAAACCTATTTTAACTAAAACAGTATAGCTTCTCTAATATTTTATACTCTAAGAAAACTCCAGCATCACAATATTACTCTAACGAGAGAAGTGGATTCAAGTTTGGATTTCATGATGGTCAATTTACCTGCTTCAACCCTAAAGGATTTCGACTTTCGACTATTAATAATTTAATTCAAGATTACTTGAAATATCGCTAAAATTATAACTCAAGTAAGATATTTTAAATATTAAAATTAATTCTTCATGCATAATACTTAAATGTAAATTAGAAAAAATGATAAGCTACGATAAATTTGAAGAAACAGAAGCTTATTAGTAAAATAACAGGAAAATTCTATCAAAGAGTTTCATTACAATTACTCCTTTTTCTTATAATGGAGAGGAAGAATTAGAAAGTAGGTTAGACAGTCTCCACTGTAGTGAAAATATCTTCGAATCTCCATCAATCTATGATAGCAAAAAGTTGAAAGAATCGAAATTAGACAGATATAGATAATTTATTATTTAATTTCACTCTGATACAAAAGAAATGGTGAACATTTTCAATTCACTAAAATCCATTCAAAATTTTATTGAACAACAAATTATTTATTCAGAAAAAGAGCTATCAATCAGTTAAAAAACACTATAAGTAAACATTTTATTTTGAATTATCATTCACAGAATTCATTTATTCTTTTATATAATTAATTAATAATAGGATCTTTTATATGAAGACAACCAAAAACAAACTTATTTATTGTAACTGCAAATAGTCAACTAGCAAATCAAGGAAAAAGAAAAAATTTAAAAATACATCATTAAAAAACAAAGGTAAGTCAGTTTCATGGATTTACCAGATAGTCCAAAAGATGATTAAAGACTAAAACAATCATGCTATTATTAATAACCAACATCGACTACTATGTCCACACAAATATCTTACCAACACTAAATGACGCAAAGTGCTAGATTGCACAATTAAGATAAAACTCACCATTAAAATAATTGCTGGCCCAACAATCAAAGTTTCTATATAAATAACTAATCAATCCAAGATAATTTTTACAATACAAACCCATACTCTCCTAAATACAATTTTGCAACTTAAACTAGTTATCATAAACAATTAAAAAATAAATCAAAAAGTGAAACTTTTAACTAATTATAAAATAAATTTGCAAGTGCTCCTTTTAAAATGTAAATTAATAACAATCCAAATCCAAAAAATAGTTAATTCTACTAACATAGACATTATCCAATAGTTTCCTAGTTTAATTGATATTCTATTCAAATAATTATTAGTTAATTAATTAATTAATTAACGGTCATAATCTTAAATAAATCAATTATTTTTAAAAGCTCAATGAGCCTTCCTATTTCACAAAATTTATAAATAACTATTCGAATTCACTTCAATTACTCTATATATATTTTTAATAACATAATATGTTTTTGTAGATAAAAAATTTCTTTAAAAAACTATTTTTATATTATTCAACTAGAAGCATTTTTCAGTTTTTGATATGTAATTATTATAGCTTTTAATTTAATAAGTATATAGAATTAAAATTTAATATTGTTTTATTTATTTATATTATATATTTAGTTCAATAAAAATGGATAATTTTCTAAAATAATTAATAAGAGCAAAATGTTATATTACCTTAATATCTAAAATTTCAGTGTATAGCCTTGAAAAAGGCAGTACCCTTTGGGTACTATACATAAATATATAATTATCAAAAATAAGCAACTAACTAGCATTCACAACATATTATTTAAAAAGAAAGTAAATTTAATCTTTTAAAAGTTTATAAATTTTATTTTAGAGTTTGCATTTAATTAATTATAAACAAACTTTTTATGCTTTTATATAGAATGAATACATTTTATTTAGTATAACTTAATTATTAATTTAATTTTTTTTTGGTGCTTAATTTTTTTCATTCTCTTATATAATAAGAATCACCATCATAATCTTTTGGATAATCCTCATGATAAATGCAAATTAAATATTTTAATAGTAATAAAACATCTAATGAAAAAAGAGTGGCGAAAATTGCAACTCCTTGATCGCATTAAGTTAAATGTGAAAAGGCAAGCCCTAATATATCTAAAATGACACTTATAAAAGTAAATAGGGATTCTAAATAAAGTCTAGTTTTATTTCTTTATCTGTCTTCTTCTATCTTAAAAATAAATACATGGATTGTTAATATAGATAAGCTGAGTGTGATTTTTATAATGCAAACAAAAATTATCCCTAAAGAACAAAATTAAAGCACATAAAATAGCATATTGTTTAAAAAGAAGATTGCTCTTGCTAAGACGGAGCCATAAATGCTCTGAGATTAATCTTTTTCTTAGATTTTAAGCTATATAAAAGAACAGAGAGCAATACTAAAAATATTTAATAAGAAAGCAGCACAATAATTTTCAGCTCTATCTAAAACTTAACTATAGAAACCAAATAAAAGAACATTTGTCATGAAATTAAAAAATGATTTGGCTATAAAAATACCTTATAAATGGATCTTTTTATCTAATGCCCACAAATGAAGTAAAATACTAAATAAAAGTAGGTAAAATGAGAGTATCAAAATAAACAACATAGGAATTAAGCTATACTAAAGCTAAAAGAAAATAGGATATACTAATATCGAATACAATAAAGGATGCTCAAATTTATAAGGAATGTTTAGAAAGTAAAGCACCATTATTAGAATAAAAATTTGATAAGTAGCAAAAAATACTTTGAATACAACTGGGTCTAATTCATTTAAAGCTAAATTGAAAATAGTAATTATCAAGCACTAAATGAAAATCAAAGAGAAATAAACTTTTTTATTTTTTATAAAGTATGCATTAAATAGTAGCAAGACAAAGCTCAGTGAAAGTAGCACAACCAGTAAAACATTTTATGCTTTTGTGAATGCTGCATATAGCAAAGTTAGAATGAAATGGTACAAATAATTGGCAAAGAATAACAACCAAATATACTCACTTTTATCAGGAAAATTTTGGTTATTGATTTCTGAATAGGAATCATAATTTTCTTTTATATGTATGATTAACATTTTAACAGGTGAACTTATTTGAGTAGTAAAAAAACCATTTGAAACATTTTCTTATTATTTTTAGTTTGATTATTAGAGTTCGATATCAACATGATTAAGGGGATGATCTTTTAATTCTGACCCTGGAAAAATTAGATTTTGTTTCTTTTTTAAATTAATATAAGAATAATCTTCTGAAAAAAGATCATTCATCTTTTTTCTTATTTATTACACTGTAGGGCGCTTTTTTGGGTCTTAGATAAGTATAAATCTTATCAATTTTTAAGCTTTTTCACTTAATAGAGGAGTGTATGGTGCTTACCAATTTTTTTTTATGTAGTCATTAAAATTTAAAATGGGTTTTCCTATAGATAATAAACATATTCCATAAGCCCAAATATCTCCTTATGGCGTTTATTTCAATTTATGATTTTATAAAAATATTTCTTTAATAACTTCAGGTGGCATATAGTTAAGAGTGCCAAAGCAATTTGTGGATTTAGGATTTATTTGTTTAGGGTAGTACCTCGCTGCTCCAAAATCGCATAGTTTTATTTTAATTTTTTCAACCTCTTAGTTTATGAGAATATTTTGAGGTTTTAAATCCCTGAGAATCCAGTCTTTATTATGAATGTAATCCAAGCCATCCAAGATTTACCGAGCTATACTGTAAAACAGGCTATCTTAAATTATATTTTAGTTGCTTTAAGACCAAACGTGGAGAGAACTTTGACACATTTCCATGATAATAAAATAAAATAATCCAAGTTACTTTTCTGAGTGATAAGCTACAACATTTTTATGGCTTAAAATTTTCAAAGCCCTAGCTTCCTTTTAACACTCTTAGATTTTTTCTTAACTGCAATTTTTTTTCGAACCGTCATCAACGTCAAAGACTTTAATAGCATACTTATAGTTCTCATGACCTTTTAAGTGAGTAAAAATAACACAACCAAAGCTGCCTTACTCTTAGGAACTAGAGACAAAAACATGACCTTCATCCTCTATTAATTTTTTTATTGTTGGGATATTTATCATTTCTCAAGAAAGAATGCTAATTTTTTGTAGTTATTGTATTTATTTTTTAAGAATACTATGTTATATTTTTTGATGAATATAATCTTTCTTCTCAATATTTAAGCAACTAAAAAGTTTTCTTTTTTTAGAAGGTCATCCTTCCAACCTCTTACACTCATACACATGAAATGAGTCTTACAGGATTATGTATTTAAAGGGGAGGATTTTACACTAAATATAATAATAATTTTTTTTAATTTAAACAAGAGGAGTGTAATTAATAAAATATATTCAAAAGTTAGTTACAAAAAATATATAAGCATACATATTCTCCTTATCAAAACATTTTTCAAATTAGAATACCCTCTTTTAATTTATAAAAAAGTTTAGAATAGAATATCATGAATCATATTCTTTGTATGAGTAGGGTGTAAATAGATTTTTTTTCATTAATTCTCTTTTAAGGCTTTAATCACTTGAAAATGTAGAATTATTTAAAAATTTAGTATTTTTTAAATGAATATTTTTCTTATCAAAAATCACATCTTAATAATTATATTTTTTAGCAATAATATTAGCGATAGCAATAAAATTTTGTTTATCCCAATAAACATAATTCAGCAAAAAGCTGGATTTGATTACCTAAATCTTTTGCACACTCATCATTAATACTATTACTATAAGAATAAATTATCAATTAAGAAAATAAGTAATGAGGAGATAGAATTATTTAAAAAGATTGCTGCTTTTATAGTATTAAAGTTTTTTTATCATAGAAAAGTATACTTATTATAATGAAATACTCAAATCAGAATATAATTAGATTAAATACTTTCATAATATAAATTTAATATTTATTTTCTTTCAATATTCAAAGATTTCATTTCTTAAAATTCATATTTAAAATAATTTTCTTATAAAATCAACCAATTTTGTAAAAATAATACTAAATAAAATAGTTTGACAGAATTTTGAGTATCTATCTATTTATTTATCAAATCTTATTAAAATTTACACATTCTCAGTAAAAGTAGCTTTGTATATTCAAATCATTTAGCTTCGTATAATTTCAAGATAAAAGTAGAAATGATAAACATCAAGTTAATATTTAAATTTTGCTCAAAAACCATTTTATCAAACCTACCAAAAAAAGTAAACAAATTTTGTGTTGATTCACTAATAAATATTTTAAAATCGCATTATTTAATATTTCAAAGTATAATGCTTTATTTTAATTAGACATTTTTAAAAATTATATTAGGTTTATGCTAAAAAATCATCAGGGTTTTTTGGTTCTTTATTTTCAAACAACTACCTATCGTAATTATAAAATGATTTTTTAATTAGTTAATTAAATATTAAATAAATTTAGAGAGACATCTTATAATTTGTCTCATGAGCTATTTGAATTTTTGCTCTAAACATAATACATTCAGGAAAACTTTCCATGTGTTTAAGATAGCGCAGATATCCATGCAAACATGATGGCGCTTCATGTTGCTCTCTTGAGAGAAAGAATGGTAAGGATATATTCAATTTGAACATTTTTATCATATAATAATAATATTAGAAATCAGAAGGTACTAAAATGGCAATAGAGGAAGCAGACAATTTCTTCTACTACTGCAAAACAAAGCACTTTTTAGAATTCGCAGAAAGTATAAATTCTGAAATTCCAGCAGAAGGTAAAAGAATATTTATATAAAATAAGATTTTGCTATATTAATTAATAATGCATTATTAAAATTAGACTTTAGATAATACTACTAAGAAAGTTATTCAAATAGGGTAAATGTAATAGAAGGAAACTTGCAAGATCATTTTGGCAATCTTTCTTTCAACAAAAAAGAAAATGAAGACAATTTAAATAAGTTACTCAGAAAGTAAGCTAAATTTTTTATATAAAAATTAATCTCATCAAATATTCTGTAAAAGGATAATCTTCATGAATTTCTTTAAATTGGATCACCCATTTACTCTAAAATTGACAAAATATTACCTGGCTCATGTAAATTTTATTTAAATTTTTATCATTTATTAAGTTAATTTGATAAAATAATTTGCCAGATTAAAAAAATAAGCATTTAAAATAAATAAAATCACATATTATATTCACTATATAATTTCCTTTTATTCTTATAAAAAATTATCTAATAAAATATATTTAAGCATATAAAAATACGTTTTTGACTGGATTTATTAAATAAATACATTTCTATTTATTTTTATATAAAATAATCTTATAATTTAAACAAGAGATAATATCTTCATCATATGACCTACTTAGATTTAGTAACTAAAAAAATTAATTGGGGCTTGTAAGATGACCCTAAACTGTTAGCAGAAAATTCTGACGAAGATAGATTAGTAAGATGATTTACCAATAATAATCGTATTATATAAATAAATTATTACCTAAAACGATATACTTTAATAACAAGGTTATTTGTTTTCCTTATCAAATATTTCAATTTAATTTATGTATTTAAATTTATTTTTATTTGTATTTTTGTTTGGTTTCTTTTCATTTTCTTTATATTTCAAATATAAAAAATAATTATTTTATTTTATGATAAACATAAAACAATAAAATCAATTCAATTCATGTCTTTTATTATTTAAGTTTTTATGAGTTTAAAATAATAATTTGGTTATATTTTTTGGATTTTCTGAAAAGTTAAAATGAAATTTGTTTATTTATTTAATTTTTTTTTACGTTTTTTTTTGTTTTTTTTTGAAAATATCTTTAATTAGGTTTGATAAATAAATAAGATTTAGTTGATATTTTGTCAAAAAAGCATATTATTCTATAGAAGAAAAATTTAATTATTAAATTTTGAATAACAAAAAATGTAATAGAATTGAAAATAAATTTAGTCAAGCACTTTATAAACACATAAAATTTGATACTATTCACTGTTCACGCGTATATAGTATATCAGATAATAAATTTAATTAGATAGTGATATGTATGTATGCGCTGTTTTTAAAATTTTGTGTTGGCTGTATGTACTTATTTACTTGTTTACTTACTTACTTACCTTGATGGCGTTTATTAAATTTAAACATGTTTGATTAATATCGCTTTGATTTGGGTTGCTATAATAGTTATCAAATAACATATGAAGGTAGAGTGAGAGGGATACCTTGCTTAATGGAGGTAATGTAGAAGTAAAGGAAATCACCTGTAAGAGCAATTTAGATAATTTGGGCGATTAAAACAAAGAAACCTACATAGGAGGGGAAGAAGGAAGAACTGTTAATGGTTTCATTCAACTCTTTGAATGAGAAAACCCAGAAAATAAATTGCATGATTCTTGACAAAGTTTATGAGGCTACGTAGTGAGAGGTATAGCTTTCAATTTCTCCTCCTTTCTTTCTAAATACGTCAAGTTGAGGGAACATAGCGAAACTTTCCAAATATAAGCCGAAAGTCCAAGCGACATCAGCGTAGAATCTAAGGTTGAGAGAAGGATGGATGCAAAGAGCAAGAAGGAATGAGGGAATAACAAAGTAGTACCATTAGAAGGTGTCTATGTCCCAGTTATAAGTTGCTTTATACAAAACGAAGCTGAAATAAAGCAAAATACAGCAGCAGACAAAGGTAATAATTTCAGTGATTCTATAGACAAAATCTCCAGTGGCATCATAAGGAAGATATCCTTCGTATCTCATAATTGAAAATAAACGAGAAAGTATGCAGACAAAGTAGCATACGAGTGTATTTCTAGATAAACCGCTAATTGAACGAGATCTGAATACTTTCCAAACGAGTAAAACGAAGCCAAATGTCTAAACTAGAGAGCTAAGAGTGAGAATGAATGAGAAATCACCGCTGCTGAAGAACAAAAATACAAAAATTGTAATGAAAACGAATGTGCCCCACTATAATAATTCTTTCTATTTATTTTACATTAAATAAATATTTTATTTTCGTTGAATAGAAACTCTAATTTAAACTAAATCCTTGCTTTCAACAAAACTATTTGGCTACTTTAAAAAGCAATTTCAATAACAATCCCACATTTATTGTTGAAAAAGATGGACTAAAATTGCTCAAATAGCAGGATTTTGCTATTAAAAATATTTGAATGAATTGCTTACTTAATTGTTCTTCAAAAATTGCTTGAATTTTCTGGGGTCCTTAATGGATTCTAAAAATGATTTCGAGTTTAGAGAGTTGAAAGATTCCATTTGTTTGTTTATATCGTGTGAGTTGCTACTTGCTTATTAATTAATTAATTAGTTAATAAATCAATATAAATTGCTTCTTTATCTTTTATTTATGCTTATATTAATTATCCTAAACAACTTTTTTTAAACTTATAACAAGATTCGTGTTATCACAAAATTTTTTGTTTTATTAATTATTTTTTATCCGAAGGAACATTTCTTTTTTCCTATGAATAATTCAATAATTCATTCATTCATTCTTTTAATTAATGTATTTAATGATATTTTCAAAACAAATACATATCGCCCAATGCACACATTAGCAATCAAACCTTATGAATAATATCTTTTCTTATCAATCAATATCTATTTTTGATTAAAAAGTTTGATGTAGAATTTGATTTTTTATTGATAAATTATGCGCTCTAATATTTTGCTACGTGCTTTCACTGAAAAAAAAATTTATCAACTCATATTTTTTTATCTTAAATTATTATCTAATTTTATGTTATGTTAAAATTCATAATCAACTATTTAATTCCTAACGATTTCACTCATGCTAATTTAGTATTTATGTTAAATAAATAATAATTAAGTATAACAATAACACTAATTAATTTTTCAATATAACAATAATCAATTTAAGATAAAATGTTAAAATATTTTTGAATTAATTAATTATTAAAGATATTATTTAGATTATTTTTAACAAAACATTTTGATATTTTTAAAAAAATACTCTGATTTTTATTTTTAAACTTTTTTTATTGATTAACATTCGAAATTTTAATTGATTTATTTAAAATTTTGTTATGCTAGTTTAACTAAGTAATGAATTAATTGGATTAGTTTTTGTCAAATTAATAAACTGATAGCTTAAAAAGAAGTATTCAAAATAATCAATTAATTTTTTTTATTTAATTAATTAATTCTAAGATTGTTGATTGGTTGGCATCGCTCAAAATAAAATTTGTTTTGGATTTATTATAAATGAATGAAAAACTAAAAACAAAGAAATAAATAAACAAAATCTCTTAGTTTTTTTAGCTCATTTTTAATTTGTTTGTTTAATGTAATCTGTATCCACAAAATATTGGTTGCGAACAAATAATTCATAAAAAAGAGTAAAATAAGAATTTTTATTATTATCTTAACAAAAGTAATATTTTTTACTTAATTAATTTTATAAGCATAGCTACTTATATACATAAATACATTCACATTTCTGATTTATTTGGTAATACAAAAAGCTAAATAATAACCCTAAAAAATTTTTTACTTAGGAGATTCATTTTAAATTAGGAGCTTCATTCTTTTTATAAATAATGTCAATTTATGGAGGATTTGGTTTAAGAAGAACTGAGTCTAAATACAACTGGTGTCTGGAGTAAATGCTGCAGGTCCTTTCAACAAAAATGATTAATTTAATTGAAAAAGGTATTATGAAACTAATTTTTGAGAAATAAATATAAAATAGAATAAAATAGTTTTTAATATTGGTCATTTTGAATGAAGATTTATTAAACTATTGAATAAACGATCTTTTTCATTTTAAAATCATATAAATATAGAGTCAGAATAAACTATAACAAGCTTTAAATTCAAATTTGGAAAAATATATTGCATGATGAAAGGAATGGAGGAGCATAAATACTTACCTCCTAAGTTCTCAGAGTCAGTCAAAAAATTAGCAGATTTTGTAGGAATAGATTTTGAGTTTCTTGAATAATAGTAAACAAATTTACATATAAATAGTTATTTTATTTTTTAAGATATTTGAAATAATTAACTAAATAAAGCATGCCAACTACTACGATTAAAGGCGATTCAATAATGGAGCACTCAAATGAAAAATAGAATACAGTAGAAATAACCAAATTATTAATAAAATGAGTAATTTATATAAATTATTATAGAGATAGGATAGCTAACAAACACCGCCAAAAGCTATGAAAGCAAAGATTAACGGAAGCAGCCAAAATAATAGTTTAAACAATAGCTAGGTAAAAGCTTTAAGAACTCCAAATTCTTCTAGTTAAAGGAAAAGACAATTTTCAAGTGGAAATTATTAACAAAGTGCTTAAAATATTATTATAAATCCTTTGGACAGGTTTAGTGAAGCAACATCTTAAATATACAAAATTTATGAAGAAGTAAGCATTTGTTTATTTATTTATCTTATCATGAAAAAGAAATATTTATAAATATCAATTAGAATAATTTAGATAACAACAATGAAAATACAAAGTCAAATTCTAGTTAGCAACAGCAAATTCTATAGCAAAAATAAATACAATCGATAGATAATTCCAAACTTGTTTCATAAGATAAAAACTATGATGGAAAACACAAAGAACTTATTAATAGAGTTTTGAATAATATATAAGCTGTACATTCTCTATAATATACAGATTAATCGAAGCTTACTTACATTACCAATAACCCTTATTCTTAAAGTAGAAATATGAGTCCAACTCCTGATATTTTAAATAGGAGAGAGAGTAGACCTCACTCGAATGACAAATAAACTATTTTCTAAAGAAGTATCGGAACTAAAAACCAAATACCTTCGAATAACTAGACTTTCTACACTTCGAATGTATTCCATATGTATGATAATAAAAACTAGCAATAAAAAAATAGAACAAAGTGCAGTCCTCTATATAGTCCTAACATATAAAGCATACAAGATGAAAGTATAAAAGTTATTAAAAAGCCGAATACGAGATAGAACTCTGAAAGAAATCAAAGTGTTGGTCCATCTTATATTTAAAAAAATAACAGCCATAATTTTAGTTTAGAATAATCTCAATTGCCTAACTCAGATAAAAAACCATTAAAAAACATAAGATTGAAGAAGTCAAAGATAAGCAAATAAAGGTATTAATTAACTAGAAAAAGTTGTTTAGTATCTAATTTACATATTTATGAGCATTTTATTTATTTATTTAATTAATTAATTGAATTGTTTTGAGAATTTACTGAATTTTTGCTTGTTAAAAATGGAAATAGATAATAAAAATTACAATATAAATATTATTAATAGTACAAAGGAAGATTAAGCTAATATTGTCATAAATTTAAAAGAAATTAATGGAGAAGATAATACAGGCTAAACTATTTTTAACCAAAATGCTGCACAAGGATAGTAGTAGCAGCAACGACTGCCATCATTTTCACCTATGAGGTAAATTAACACAAAGAATTTATTTCTAATTATTATTAAGTTATTTATATATGTATGTATTTATGTTCAACCATTAAGTAATTTTTGAACAATAAGCAGAAATTACGATACCAGTGATGATCTGTAGGGGTTCTTAGAAGGCAATTTTGTATATAAAGAAAAAGAAACTTTATAAATAGCTGGCTTGGATTAAAAGGACCAAGAACCTTAAAAAATGAAAGTAAAAGATGTTCTCCTCATTGAAGATTAAGTAAAGAATGAAGATACATAAATTGTCTGATTTACATGCATAATCTTCAAGCAATTTTTATTTTTGTGTAAAGCGATTAAATAAGTTTGTATTATGATAAAGGCTAGCAAGGCATTATTTGTTAATCTATGATTTGCTTTATAAAATTTCATAACTGATTTGGTTTGATTTTCTTTCTCTCAAGTCAGACATCTCTTTTAAATGGTTATCATTATTCCAATATTATATTAAATGTAAAAATAATATTAAATTATTTATAAATCATTAATTAACTATTATAATTTAATTTGTATAAACAAATGTATATTATTATTTTATTTTATTTTGTTTGTTTGTTTCATCTTTCTTAAAAAAGCTTTTCCATTTCTTTTTTGTTAATAGAATTTATTTAAATATATTTATATTTATTTCATCTCAATTTATTGATTTGATTTATATTTTTTGTTCATTGATTAAGTTGTTCCATTTCAACTTGGCCTTCGCCAGAGGATATGGATGCAGTTTTTTTACTATCTTGCTGATGATCTTCAGCTTCATTAAGGTTTTATTCTTCATATATATATGCACTTGCAAAGCATGGTAGGCTTGAGCATAGATTTTCTCTGATAACTTTACGGACATTTGAATTGAGACCGTAAACACAAGCATTAAAAAATCCTTACAATCCACCAAAGAAGATGTGCAAATCTAAATTAATAAATTAATATTAATTTTACTTATTTTACTATAGCTTAATAAAAATAAATTACATGAAAGTATCTCTGACGAGATACCGATGAAATCAAATACTCTTTCTACGGTACCAGCACTCCAGCAAACCAATAAAATAAGAGGATATAGTGTTAGTCTATTGATTAGTTTCAGCTAATTTTTATCTTGAGTTATACTCTTGACATATTTGATTACTCTGTATATTGTTATGCCATTAAATACGAATGCTATCCAAAGAGGAATATAAAATTCTATTCCTACCAAAATAAATGTTAATACTTTATTGCTGCCTTCACTTTTTATCCAGCACCAGCCTCCTTATGGGCCATATTCATTTAAAATTAAAGGTCTATTTAATTTATCATAAAGTTAATAAATAAAGCAAAGTATTAAAGATATTTTAATAGTATGAAAAACGTAATTTTCTCAAGTAAGTAATAAATTATGATTACATCAATGACATAATTAGGGGAAATCCAAAAGCAATCGCAACCATTTTTGTTTCTGTTTTTTGTTGTAAGTTTGTTACCACTTTAACGGTGGAGTTGTAGAGAGTCCAGGCAATAACTGCAGTCCAACAAATAGAGGCAAGCTATCCAAAATTAATCATTAAAGCCTAAGTTTTACAAGTAAAATTTGCCTCTTGAAGCTATTCAGGAGTGTCTCCAATCGAGTCAGTAACAAGAAGGTACCCTATAGAAGATATTAAGTCACTTACACTGAGCCAAAAGACATATATAAAGGGGAAAACCCTGAGCTTTTTGAAACTCAAAAATATTCCAATAATAAATATAGCTCCTAGAAGAGAAAAAGAGCTGACAACAATAGCTATAATCTATATAATGTTGACCTAATTGTGGTTAGAAACAATCGTCATAACTCTATGCTAATGGCTTAATTCAAGCTTTTTACTTTATAATTTGTAGCTAACTAAGTGCGCTAAAAATAAATAACAATAATATGTCTTAGAAGTATTTGCTAAATAATAATTTAATAAATAAACAATCAATTAATTAATTAATTTTTAATTTTTTTTTTCTGGCCTAGTTACTAATAAATTCTTCTTAATGACTCATTTCATTTCATAAAATCAATCAATATTCTCTAATTATTTAAAGTTGGTTTTAATAATAGATGAGGCTGAGTGTTAGAACTATGTTACTAATACAAGGCATATATTTCTATCTAATAAAAGATCAAAATGCTTTCTATTTACTACTAAAAGTTATTCTATTTAGATCATTCAAATATTATTATTTATTAGGTATTCATTATCATAATTTCATTCGAGTTTAAGTCTATTTGAATAGCAAACAATCTATCTATCTATCTCTTTTTCTGATAGCATTATCAAAATAAATTATTCAAAATTTCATTTCAAACTGTATACCATCTATATCAATCATCTCTACCTGCTATTTGGAACCTCAAAAGCATTAAATTTAATTTTCTTTTAATATAATTTTTACAAAAACCAGTAAATTTCTTCTATATCTGAGAAACAATACAAAAATTTAAAATTCTATTATTCTGTGCTAATAAAATATTTAAAATTTATTAATTTCCACTTAAATGGCTAAATTAATATTATAAATACAATCAAGTAGATTTTATTTAAATTATAATGAATAAAAATAAGATTACCTTTTTAGCAAAATATAAATTTATTTCTAATATTTAATTTCAATTTCCTCAATAACTACAAAAATAAAATTAAATATTTTTTTCTATTTTAATTTTTTTTTCAATTAAAATGAAATCAAATACTTTTAATCTAATTTAGAAAAACAAAATATTTAATAAATTATTTCAATTACTTTTTAAATATATAGAAAATGCATACTTATTCTAGGCATTTATTGAATTATTAATTAGAAGCAATATCAATATAAATATATAATTTCAATTAAAAGAATCTATCTATCTCTCCAAAAGCTATTTAAGCATAGACTCTATTAAGAAATATTAAGAAAAGTATTTGCAATTTAAATAAGAAGATTTAGTATTAAATTATAAATAAATAAATAAAAATTGAAAGAATGTATAAATGAGTAATTTTAATTAATATATGATACTATATATATATATGTATATATAATTTATATATGATATATAAAAATATTTATAAATAATAATGATCTACAGTGTGTGTTTAATATATAGTAAAAATAGAGAAAGAATTTAAATACAAGATTTAAATGGAATTTATTGATCAATTGATTGTTTGGTTGATATCAACAAGCACAAGCAAGCAGCTTTCTCAATTAATAACTGAATTTTTTATGTACGTTTTGTTTAAAACTCTAATTAGTATTCTTTTATCATATTTATCAGCTTTTTGATTTATTAAGTATGATGATTGTTAGTTATTAGTTAGTTAGTTAGTTAGTTAGTTATAAGATGTGATTAAATATGCAACAGTGTTTTTGAATGTTTGATAAAGTATTTTGGGCTGATTATTAATACTAATATGTAAAAGGATTGATAGTAAAGATTCTACCAACACAAAATTGAAGTTTGACTCCTTTTTTTGTATTGATTATGCTGCTCTTAAGTTATTATGAAAAATCCTCCATTAAAAAATTTAAAACTTATAAAAATGATTTTGTAAAATTTTTAAAATTCATGAATGAATTTTACTTAATAATTATAAAGTATTTGAATTATTATTAATTAGTTTATAAAGAATAAGTCAAAAGGTAAGTGAGTAAGTAAGTAATTTAGCAAGTGATTTAATTTTCATATTTATCTGAGATAATCTCCATCTAATTTATTCCATTCTTCATAAATCATCTAAATAATCTTATTTATTTATTTTGAATGTAAAGACAATTAGATTTATCAATATGAATTATATTTATTTGTATTTTGTTTAGAAAATTTTGACTTTCTAGTTAGCCTTTATTTTAAACTAAAGATGGCTCTTAATGATTGGGATTTAGATAACTATTTGCATATATATATATGCTACAATAAATATTTTATTTTAGACTAATTTAGAGCTTTAGACAAATACTTGAAGTTTGTATAGTTATCTTTGTATTTGATACACCTACGGATAATATTTTAAGGGTTTTATTCAGCTATATTAACTACAGGTGAATATTTATTTCTGTTAATTATTAAATATTGTTTTCGAACTTTATACAACTTTTAATTTTTAGAAAGCCATAGAAACTTAGAGAGATATGCTATCATTTTAAAGCAGACTGTTAGAATGTTAACAGATATCTGAAGCTATTTAGATTATTAAATTGTTTACAAGTCATCTGATTCTGATGATAAATAAACAGATATTTATCATAAAAGAGTCTAAAATTATAAAATTGTCTTTTGATTCTTTTAACTAAAAAAGAATAAACTGAGTAAGTTATTTTAAATAAAGATTGATTGATTATTATGAAGATTTTTAGTTGGGAGATAGATAATGAATGAATGCTTTAATATAAGAAGTAAGTTTTATTATATTAGCAATATTTATTTTTAGTATTAAAATTAACTTTACTTATATCAGTAATAGAATTTAACATTCTATTTACTCTTTTTATTATTTTTGAGTTTGTTTTAAGTTTATATTTAAAATATTATTATCTTTTTATTTAAGTATGCAGTATTTTAGTTTATTTGTTTATTTGTTTTATTGATTGATTGATTGATATATTGATGTAAATTTTATATAAACTGTTGGTTTGAGGAGGACATTGAATACTTTTACCAAAAAACTTTAAAGTGTTTGTTTGGAAAAAGAAAATAACTTTAGGGCGTAGATAACCGTAGAGCTTTTAAATAGTAAGTAAGATTTTGTATGAAATGAGATTGCTCTATAGCTAAGTAGTTTCAATTTAAGTTTGGTAGAATTTAATTATAGAAGTAGGTAGAGTTAAAATAAAAAAGTAATTTAAAGTATCATTTTTAGCTTTTTTTCAAATGTTTTAATACTCAGTGGTGAAATCTTTGATTTCATTTCTTGGGTAGTAAAGTAATTCAGCTTAGCTAGGATTTGAGTGTACTTTTTAGCGAATTCCGGTTGAAGAGAAATCTTCACTGGTAATTTCGTCCTAAGAACTCGAGTCGTCAGTTGATGACTGTTAACTTGAAATCTAAAAGAATATTGGGAGCCTATTAATAAATAAAGAATTTAAGTAAATTAATTATATCAAATAAAGTAAATTAGAAAGAAGTTAAGCAGAAGCTTAAAATAAATTATTAGTCGTTAATTTCAAAATTTTGAAATGATGTTAGTAATGTTTAATTACATGCTTAATATATTTATTTTTACAAGCATTTATATAAAGTAAATTGAATCTTTTAAAAATAATTTTATGATATATTTTTGAAATAAACAATATATCATATTAATTATTAGATAAAGAAGTTAGGTAGAAATAATACAGAAAAAGTTAATAGCGATTTCTTTTTACCAAAAATTGATGGAAAATTTTAAAATAGAAAATTTAAAGAAGAAAAAAATTGATTCAAAAGAAAGAAAATTGAAGTAAGTAAGTGGAAGATAGAAAATTTATGTTGAATTTATTTCAAGAGATTTTTTGTATTTTTTCACTAAAGATTTAATCAATTATTGATCATAAAAGCAAGCAAGATAGCAGGCAGACCAGCCCATATAATAGTTTGCATTTATTTTAATGTGAAAAAATTAGAACAAATAAATAAAAGAATTTAACCATTTATGCTTTTGTTTTTCAATTAAAAGGAATGCTTAATATAAATTAATCTATATCTTTATGGCTTTTCTTATTTCGTTACTTATGTTTAGTGATTAAAATTTTATTTGCTCGCTAATCATTTGTTTTTTCTATTTTATTTGCATCAATAATTCCAAACATATTTATTTTAATGGTTTACGTCTTATTCGCTAAAGCTTTAACTTTGATTTTGCGCAATCAAAATTTGAAATTATGAGGAGTTTTGTTTAAATTTGGTAATAAATTAATCAATCAGATAAGTGGAAAAATTAAGAAGGTTATAAATAAATAAATAAATTAGTAGAGTCGAGATATTTAAATTTATATGAAAAGTATTAATTCTATATCCTTTCTTTATAATATTATCACATTTATATGTGAATTTTAATTGATTTCTAACACTTTTGCTACTTGCGTCATTGCGCATTCTCTAACACTATTCTCACTTTTATTAAATTATTCACAATTTTGTATTTATTTATTTCTTTTTTCTTTCTGAGCTGAGAATAGCGAGTTAGTTTTAAAATAATTTAATGGTTTAAAATGAATTAAACTTAAGAAAAACTTTATAAATTATTGCGCTTTCTGAAAAAAAAACCTTTTATTGAATTTTATTTTTATATTTTTGTTTGGATATAAGTAAACAAATATAATTAGTTGTTTTTAAGTACCTGCTTGGTATGTTGAAATTCTTGCGCAGTATTTCTAGCCTCTCTGGCACTTAAAATAGCTTTTTGCTAGGATAAACTTATCTTAAGAAATCTTCATGGCCTTTTTCAATTAGCTAAGTGATGGAGTGAATGTATTGGCATCTGTTTCCATAAGAACAGATACCCTTGATAAAAAACTTCTTGCATGGTTTTGTTTTGTAATTAGGGTGGAGATGAATCTTTCCTTAAAGTTGCTCCTTTCCATGCGCGAACGAGCACTTTAATATAAATATAAACATTGTAAACATAAAATATTAAAAGGGGTAAAGGAAAAAAACATCCCAAGTTAGATAGAATTCATTCTAAAATTCAAAAAAAGGTGATAAAAAGTTAAGGAAATTTGATTTCTGATCAAACATAATTTGAAATTCAGAAAGAGGTCCTTAATATAAAAGAAATTTCTATCAATTAAAGTTGGACTGAAATTTATAAATTTTCAAAATAAAAGAAATTCATAAAAAATTGATATGGTATATTTATCTATTTGTCTTTTTTCGAACAATTGTTTGTTTATTTGTTTGTTTGCTTAAAATTTTGCTTTTGTATCAGATTCTCTAGAATTAAACTTAACATTTTCAAAGATCATTATTGATTTAAATCTAATTTTTGATTGCTTGTAAGTTTGTTTTTGGTATTTAAAAGAAAGTTTACCTTATCTCCAAATTTGCAAGTTCCGGTTGCTGTCCAGTTTTTGCACATTTCTGTCTTCAACTTTTTGGTATAATCATCGATAAATTTCTTCTTTTCTTCGGGAGAGCAGAACACTTTTCTTTTTGGTTTCACACTAGATTATTTATTAAAAAACAATTATAAGCTTAGCAGATAAAAAAAAAAGTACGCCAAAAATCCTTTTCTCTCATTATTGTGAAAAGCAAGATTAAAATATAAAAATTACTTTTATTGATTTTTTTAGTTCAAATTTAATGATGAATTTTAATTTGCTTTCATTCATTTGATTAAAATTTTAAATGAATATTTTGATGACTATTTGATTTATTCATGCATATAGTCGTTGTTTAATACTAGGTTAATAATTACTAATAGAATGACAGGGGAAAATAGTAAAACAATCGATTGAATAAATAATTAATTGGCGATTGGCTTAAAAAATTATACATATAGTAAGTAGTCTTTGAGAGTTAAAAAAATTAATAATAATAATAATTGAATGCAAGGGATGAGAGATTATCAAAGAATATTTGACTGTTTCTTTGATATTTTAATTGATTTTTGATTGTTTGTTTGCTTGATTGGTTGATTGTTAGTTAGTTATTTATTTAATTTATTACTCAATATGGAATTCCTCAGTAGAGCTAACGTCGGTAGAATATTTCTTTGGTGGGTTAAAACCCTATCCGAGAAGTAGGCTGTTTGTTGAGTTGTATGCCTAATAGGCGTCTTCTGATTCAGAGTGATTGGGTGTTGATGCTTTTGTTGAGGAATTGCAACCTGTCTAATTGAATTACAAGTAGTTTGCATTCTGTTTTCGCGCAACAAATTTATAGGAAAAAAGAGGTTAATAGATTGAAAAAAATATAAAGAAATGTTCAAACAAAAAGTTTTAATTTTCTTTATGAGAACTTAAAATGATAATTAAGAAAAAGGATAAAAAAATAAAATTGAAAAATGATTTTATTTATCTTAATAATCTCATAAGAATTTAGAATATTTAATTGGTTTTTTTCTCAAATTTTTGTTTGTTTGAATCAATTTATTACATTCTATTGTGGTTAAGAAGTTGATGATATGCCATAATAGAGTTCTTTACTTTCATCTATGAAAGTTTTCTCAATGCTCCTGTAGCTACCGTTTGTCTAATTCTTCATTTAAGTAATTCTTTGGTGACAATTCTTAAACCGTTTAGATTATTTATTACTATCAAGTATTACTGCCGCCTCCCTTTCTCTTCAAATGCGCGATTATTTATTTTACGATCTCTTTACTGGAATTTAGTATTGCTGATTTGATTGAATTTGATTTTATTATGTTTTTGTTTGTTTGTTTGTTTGCTTGATAGTTTGATTTTTTGTTTGTTTGTTTGCTTCACTGTATTATTAATTAATTAACAAATTAAATGATTGTTTCTTAATTTTTTTGTCTGCCTTCTCGTTTTTCAATTTAATTTTTTGTAGGATTTTTGATATTATTAATATTTTTTGTTTTGTTTGCGCTTCTTCCTAATTTTTTTTTTATATTATAACAAGCAATCCGAAATCCAACAAGTAAGAATATGTATGTAAAATCAACCAGAAAGCATGTAAAATCAAGTAAATATCAAACAAAAAATATATAAAAACAAAGAACAGTAGAGCAGACTATAAAACTGCAGCATTTATTATAGGAATTAACCAAAAATAAACTTGGAAACTAAAAGGCCATCATCATAAACACATACTATTAATTTCATATATAAATCGATCATCAAATTTAATATAATAAAATGATCTATTAATCAATCAAATAAATTTATAAATTCTGCTTGCTTGTTATTTTTTTGTTTGTTTGATTATATGTGTGAATTTTCTTATTTTGATAAAAACTTTAAAATAATTAAAAAAATAATAGACTCTTTTCTTTAATAATAGAAAAATTCATCAAACTCACTCACTCACTCAAAAAATAAAGATAGAATATAAATTCAACTTCCTGAGGATTCTTCTTTTACCAATATTTAATATTTTGGTAACAGAAACTGCCAGTTATCTAGCTTCAACTTTTCCATATTGCTCCAAAAAAAAACCGGTTCTTTTTATAACCAAATAAATCATTTAAATCATATAAAATAGATAATTTTCTCATAAATATGATAAATTCACTAAAATCCAAGTTGTTTTCAGAGAATAAGTAAGTACTTTCAAGGATCAGCCATCATACATTTTATAATTTAAAAAATTCATCCATAATAATTATTTATTTAAAGTTATTATTTTGGATCGCTAATATTTAATTAAAAGTATTCACAGCTTATTATGAACACTAAAAATAACTTTCAATTTTTTCAATCAAATTTAAATATTTTTGGCCATTAATTTCTTATAAAATAGCAAGAATAACAAACGCTTACTGAGATAAAAAAACCAAGTTATTCTAATTTTCTCTAATTTAGAGTTTATTTAATACTAAAAAATAAAACTCAAATTATCAAAACGAAAAATCTAGTAGACTTATTCTTATACAATTGAGTTATAATTTAAAATAAAGAAGAAAATACTTAATTACTTAATAGTAAGTATTTTGTAAATTATAATATTCAGATACTTTATTTGATGAAATTAATTAATCACTATATTAATTATAAATTGTGCTATTTTTCTTTATTAATTTTGTAAGTAATATTCTTTTAAAAATTATTAGATTGGTTAGTGTATCTTCCAATCATAACTTGGTATTTTTGTATGTAACATTAAAAAAATGTCAAACATATTTATTACTTTCATAAATTCTTTTTAATATTTTATATTTTATTTATTCAGAAAATTTAAAGTTAAAAGTAGCAAGCAAACTTTTAGCATTTCGCAATTAACTCAATAGTAAATTTTACTTGGAAGATTTAAAAGATTTTATATGGATACAGAAGTAAAGAAAATACTCAATTATAGTAATATCAGATAACAATTAATTTATAAAAATTAATAAAATCAGTATATTTTTTAGGGATATTTATTTTTAAAATAGTATTCATTTAAAGCTAATTAATTATTTAAAAATTGAGCAAAAATTCACAATCATAATCTATAGTTAGCTAAATACAAAATTATTCTTTTTTGCAAAATATTCAAAATAAGAATTTTTCAAAAAAAATGATCAATTAAAGTGATAATATTTTATAATACACGTTGAATTAATTTATTAATTAATTATGTTATTATATACTATTTAGCCAAAAGTCTGATGTAAAAGTATTATTTTGTTTAATATCTATCTACTTTTTGCTTTTTATAATAAATATAACTCAATATTTTGTATAAAAAATTATAAATGACAGGATTTAATAGGAAAAAGATATGTTTCTCATAAATTAATTTATCTTTTTAATTCATTTTTATTTAATAATTTTTATATTAACAATAAACGTTTTTCTATTTATAAATTGAATTTAAGAATTTCTCACTTTTATTATTTTATTAAAAACAGCTTATTGTTAATTATAAAATTATCTAAAATGGAATAATAGTTCTTAAGATAATTTTTTTCTCTTTTTATTATTTTTATTAATATATTTTAACTTTTTTCTAAGTGGTAAAAGCGCTATGTACAAAATATTCTTAAAATTAAATAAAATAGCTAATTGATTATGTTGCAAAATTATCTATCAAATTTAATTAAATCAAGTCTATCTTATTTATTTATTAATAAAAATGATATGAGTCCATTTACTTAACATTTTAAAAATTAAAATTTCTTAATAGATAGTATTTAGCATAATCATATAAAATTATTTTTATTTTAAATATATAAAAAGAAGAATCTTATCTAATATTCTTTTCTTTAAAATAACGGCGTATTTAAAATTAATTTCAAAAATAATTATTTAAAAACGTTAATTTTATTTATTTTCTAATTTATTATTTATTTTTGCAAATTAAAATTAAGCTATTCAAATATTTTAAATAGGTTTTCATATTTTTAATTAAATCTTTAAAAATAATTTTAGTTTAAATTTAATAAAAAAAATAAAATAAATTATATGATATTTAATAAAAAAATAAGTTAATGTTAATTTTTGATGTTAATAAGTGATTAAAAATACTTTATTAAAAAGAATATTGCAGAATACTGATTAATATGAATGATTAAAGAAGATTATGTATATTGAAGATTAAAGATTTAGCTGTTTAAAAATTTTAAGAATTTCTAAACAAAACAAATGAAAATGTGATTGATAATAATTCAAAATTTCATTCTAATATAAATTTAAATTAATTGATTTATAATAGATTATTAGATATCATATAAATATTTATTGATTGTTTTTAAGTACTTTTGTATATATTAATAGAATAATTATATTATGATATAAGTCTTTTATGTTAATAATATAATTATATATATGTTAAACGCACAAATATCTGATAAATAAAAGGATGCTTGAGGATAAAGTTTTGATAATGATTAAAGAAAATAAATGAATTATTTTTGTCATAATATAATTTTTATAATAGATTATTAGATTGAAATAAATTATTATTTTGATGCAAGAATGCATAAAAATGAAAGAATATTTATTAGGGAAATGGTAGATGTAAGATACTGAGTGATTATGTGAATGAGAAAGAAATATTATATTAGATTTAAGGATAAAGAATTATTTATAAATAAAATGAGAGTGCAAAAGAAAGAAAGATTCAGATTAAAAGATAAAAAGTATAAAAGGAGAGCAAATTGGTCCTGCCTGGGTGATACAAATTTTGCTTTGAAAGAGGATAAAGGAAAATAGAGAGAAAATAGTCATTGTGATCGATTTATGCTTTAAAGAGACTGAAAGGAATAAAATAAAGAAAAACAAATTAACAAATATAAAAGTAAAGAAAAAAAATATCAATTTTCACTTAATTAAAATGGTAATACACTTTTTCTTTAATTTTGCATGGACTGATTGACTGAATTACTTCCTTTGAGGCTTACTGCAAGTAGTTTCAGTAGGCCTAGAAGGGCGCATACTTAGCAATTATTTAATAGTCCATGCTATTCTTATTAAATAAATAAATTGACTTTGTTAATCATTTCATTTTTATCATTTAGGTCCAAGTTCCCAAGACTAGAAAGACTTACTGCAAGAAGTGCAATTCCCACACTAACCACAAGGTCTCCTAATACAAGAAGTCTAAGGAATCTACCCACGCTCAAGGTAATTAATCACAAAATTCAAATAAAATTGAAAGCAGGAAAGGCTTAGTCGTTTAAAGATATTTCGAAGGCATCAATTTGTTTGTAGTTACGGATATTGTAATTAATCATATCATTCAAATAATAATCTCCAAGTAGATCAAAGAGTTCTAACAAGAATTTCACAATAAAATATGTTGTTTCTTTTCAACTCTTCAAAATGCTAATTAATTTTTGAGAGACGAATGAATGAATGCCTATTTTGTTTTATGGGAGAAATATTTTTATATAACATGAAGAAATATTAGATGATAAGTTTGTTTTCCTGCTTTATTTTGATAAATTGTAATAACATTATTAATGCTGTTTTTTATTTTCAAATTACAGGTAGAAGACGTTACGACATGAAGCAATCAGGTTTTGGTGGTCAAACCAAGCCTATCTTCAGAAAGAAGGCCAAGACTACTAAGAAGGTCGCCCTCAAGTAATTTAATATAAAATAAAAGTCACCATAACACAAGGAATTTCAAGCGAAAAATAAATAGCTCAAATATAAATTATTAAATAAAGTGCGCATCTTAAAGAAATAAGTTATCGCTGAACAAACAAATAAACCAATTTCATTTTGATATTTTGATCAATCTTAGCAAACTCGCTAAATTGTAAAGAGAGCCGAATTAAGGGGAAATCAATCGCATCGGTTGTTAACAGAAAAGATATTTGAAAAGATTTAAATTATGTTTCTAAGGTTCTTCTTTATCATCAACAAAAGCAAAGATTTAAAGAAAGACAAAGAGAGATAAAAATTAAGGAATTAAAATTAAAAAAGCTTTGAAGGATAAAAAAAATAATTAAAACGATTTGATCTTAAAATGAAATTTGAATTAGTTGCTTTACCTAAGCATGTTATATGGCTGCTCGCAAATCAGTTTTTTATTCTGCCTACAAGCAAGCATATATATATTTTGAAAATATTTAAAGTGAAAAACAAGCCAAGCCAAAAAATTTAGTCAAGTTAAAAAAAATAGATAAGTTAGCAAGCAAGCAACTCTAAGCAAAGTCAAAAAAAAAATCACTCATTATTTCATTTTAAAATATATATTGTTGTTCAGCTGATTTAGAAATGCAAATGAGTATTTATCCTTAAAGGCTCATTAATTAAACATGCAATAACAAACAACTCAAATCCCTTTCATTAAAAATAAATTTTGCTCTGCTTAGGAGTTTTATGAAAGAAATAAAAATAAATAGATAAAAAAGATATGCACCAAAATAAATATTGAGCATCCACTACTAACTTTTCGTTATGAACTTCCTTGAATAAAATGAAATTAATATCAATAAAATTCTTATATTTATTTTATTTATGAATAGGTTCGATTGTACCACCTGCAAGACTAAGAGAGTTATTCCCATTAAGAGATGTAAGACTATTGTTTTCATGGATATCACTCAAATCAAAAAGGCTAAGGTCAACAAAAAGGACCCTAACTGGTGATCTGCTTAGATTTTCTATCATTACCATTTATAAATAATATATATTATTAATATAAAATAAGTTATTTTAGAAATGTTAATGCTTTATGTATATTTCTAAACACATATTTAAACTACTTTTAAATTGTTGACTCACCAAAAATATCACTTCTTCAAAAAATAAATTAATTCATATTAATAACAAATTATTCTTTATATTTATCTAATTTTGTTTTGTTTGTCAGTCTGTCTGTCTATTCAATAATTATTGTATTTGCTTTATTTGCAATCCAAATAATGCATAGACACGAATGAATGAATAGTCAGTCGCTTTCTCTATACATGCCAAGTAAATTATTGGATTTGAATCACTTTTCAAAAAAATCATCAATACTTTAATTTAAAAAGAAAGTTCGCTTTTTTAATTTTAAACTACCTCCTTCCAATAGTTATTTTTAGCTCATTTGATTTTTCTTCTCAAAGCTTTTTCTTATAAATTTAATAGCAAAATACTTCAGAATCTATTTTAACGTTAAAAATAATTCTATTTTATTTTTCTTTGAATTTAATTTGTTAGAAATCGCACTAAATTTGAAAAATAAAATATTTTTTAAGGAAAAAAATAGCTAATTGGATTTGGAGGAAACAAGTCAATGAAAAAATATATAATTTTATTTGATTGCAAGAAGTAAGCAAATTAAATTGTGTTTAATGGTTTAAATACATTTTTGATGATTATTTTAGATACATTTCATCCAATAAATAAATAAAAAAGAGTTTATCTATCATCAAATAGCAGCGTTAAAAAATTGCATAAATAATTTATAAATATCAATAAAATTTATCAATTTAGTGGTTGTGCAAGAAGTTTATAAATTCACAAAACTAAAATCAAAGGTTGTAAAAGCAGTAGTAAATAAATAGCAACAAAGCAATACTAAAATAGGTTTATAGAATTTCAGATATGAAGCAAGCCAGTAATTTATCCCCAAATAGTAGAGTCAAGTGGTAGCAGGACAACTCAAGAGATCAATAATCTTCTAGTTATTAATATAAAGATGATTAATTATAATATTAAAACTAAAAGAAAAATACTTCGCCAATACGTTAGCAGTAAAGCAATAGCTCAAGCAAATTACTCTCTAATTCTACAGCAAGTATTTTAGAAAGATTGAAAGAAAAGCAATCTTAACCACCTAAGCTTGTTATTAGTGGTAATGGGAATCAGAATGGAAATAATTAATATTTCAACAGTCCATTCAACAAATCAAGTAGTAGTCTAAGATAGATTTCAAATGGGAAAAGTCCAAAGAATTATTCTAAGTATTAGCAATAACCTTAAAATGAAAGTGAAGTAATTGAGAAAATTAACTAAAGTCCTGAAAAATTGCAAATCCATGAATAATATTTGAAATACTCTTAAGAGCAAAATAATGGAAGATCATCTAATTTATCAATTAGAACTCCAACAAGCCCTTAAAAATAATAAGGCACTTTAAACTCATTCAATCAAAATTAGAATAATTCTGGTTTGAAAAAAATGACATTAGAAAATAAAAGTCTGAATTTCATACCTGATAATTAAGAGCAATACGGAAGACATTTAAACAAGAGCAATAGCGAAATGATTGCTTCTAACGTTCTTGAAAAAATAGTGGATTTAGAAATCAAACTCAAGAAAGAGCTAATTAAAAATTAGCATTTAGAAACTTAAGTTGATAGTCTAAACAAGTAAAATGACAAGCTATCAAAACTTAATCATGATTTGACAATGCAAAATTCTAATCTTGTTAACCAAATTACTACAAACGATTCAGATAACATAACTCCTTCTAAGCAAACAAGCAAAAAATAAAAAAATTCTAATAATAATTAAGAAGCTGTAGATTCAAATAATAGTTCTATGTCTGACATAAATGCTAAAGATGTTAATTACATTAAAAGTCTTGAAAATGAGTGTAACAAGCTATAAGTTTTGCTCGAATAAAAAAATAAAGAATTACAAAGTTGGATGCAAAGGTAATTTAAAATGTTCATTTTTTTTATCTAATAATTTTTGCATTTTAAATTCTCTTTTGAAAATATTAAAAAATGATTTCAAAATATTAAAAAATCGTTTCAAAATACTAAAAAATATTTTGATTAAACTGAAATTTTAATGTTAATTTTTGGTTATGATTTATGATATAAAATAATGTTTGATTTAAATATAATGAATGAAGATACATAGAGATGCAAAAGAAAAAAGAGTAGAAATTCGAAGAGAGCGAAACATTTAATATTATGAAAAAGTAGATTGAAAAATATGAGGAATATAGTAAGAAATAAGGTGAATAGACAAGAATTATTGAGAATCAAAAGTCTTCTAATGAGAGATTGATAGAAAATTTAAAGGATGAGGTAGCTATGTTAAAAGGTGAAAGGGATACATGGATGAATAAATATTAAGAAGCTATGAAATAAAATAATAAAAGAGACTAAGACGATAACTACGAATTTATGATGGTTAAGCAGTAGAAGGATGAGATACAATTGAAATTGGCATAATTAACTGATTAATTTAATGAGTAAAATTAGTTCCTTCAAGAACAAAAACAATGGACTGAACATTGGAAAAATAAAGCAGTTCAACTTGAAACTAAGGTTTTAGAAAGTTAAAAGCAGGACAATTCAAAATATCAACAAAAGATTGATGAATTAGAAACAAGAATTCAAAAACTAATGCTAGAAAATTAAAATATTAAGAGCAATGTAATTCTAGAAAATTAAATACAAGAAAGTGAAAGATATGCAAGAGTAAATGCTGAGAAGCAAGAAATTTAAAGTTAATATAAGCAGCTATAGAGCAAGTTAGAGCTATTGGCAATGGAAGTAAAAATAATATTAAAAAGAATCCATTTAAATAGAATCATTTTATTAGTTTAAAAATGAAAGGGAAGAGAAGAATCAATTAGCTAATTAGCTAGATTAATTCAAAAATGAAAATACAGAAATGAGGATAAATTATGAAAAAAAAGTTACTGATTTAGAAAATGGAGTTAAAGAGAAGGCTAACATAATAGAGCAAATGAAAAAACAGGAGAAAGAAGATTAAATTAAAGAAATAAATAATCGTTAGTAATAAGAAATAGAGACTCTTAAAATGAGAAATAAGATAGTTCAAATTGAAACAGAATTAGGTAATGCTAAAATTGAGCTAGAAAAATCTCAGTCCAAAACAAAAGATTACCAAAGAGAATTAGACACTTGGTCTAAAAAATGCGAAGCTTTAGAGAGACAACACAAGCAGTAAATAGAAGAATTGAATTAGCATCATAGCTAGTTAAAGCAATCAAACATAGTAAGAATTTGTTTATATTTCTATTAAATTTAAATTATTTATTAATTATTTTAAGGAAAAAGAAGTTAAGGCAACCAAACTTGAATCAGAAGGAAAAATATTTTATCTTGATAATCAAGTTAAAATAATGACCAAAGAGGTCTAAATTTGGAAAGAAAAATGCTAATCTTTAGAATTAGAATATGAAGAAAGCATCAAACTCAAAAACACAGAGATAACAGAGAGTTAAAATAAAATATAACTTCTAAACCAAAAGAATGTAATCATTTTAATCAATTTTCTTTCTTTAAAAGATATCAAGTTAAAAATTAATCAATCAATCTTCGCCAATTTCCTTCGATAAATACTTGGAAAATTTATTTTTAAAATAATCTTTAAAGCATTTTATTTCAAAACTCATTAATTTTTAACTAATTAATTAATTAATTTATGACCTATATAAAAAGGATAATAATTCTAAATTTTATGGTTGATTTTTTTCAAATATTAATTGCTTATTTATGATACGAATTTTACCTCAAAATCATCTCAATTTTTAAATATAATTACTACTATGTAAATTAATAATTCCATTTATATCAAAAGATAAAACATGCTAGAAAATTTAATGTCCTACTAATTTTAATACAATTTTTCACAAGGTTTTTTGTTGATAAGATTTTGAATGTGCAGAAAAAATATACTATTTAATTATAACATTAATTAATCCATTAACAAAAATGTGATATTTATCTTAATAAGATTAATAATTAAACATGCAAATTTTTTTTAAATAATATTGAAATCAAAAATTATTGACAAATAAATAAGCTATTTGAAAAAAAATTAAGAAATCAGATTAAAATTATAAAAAATATTTATTAATGAATATTTTATATGAAAATTCAATATTTAATTTTATTTTTTTTCTAATCAAAATCCTCAAGTTTAATAAATAATATTTCATTTTATAAAAAATTAATCACCTAATTTTAATTAAAAGAAAATTTCTTTTACTAATTTATATCATTTTCAATGTAAATAAATATCTACTCTTGTTATAAATTAATTAGCTTATTATATAATCTTAGGTGAAAAATGCAATTTTACCACTACTTAACTTTAATTATTGTCATTTAAAAGACTGACTGTCTGTCTATAGCTTTTTTTATAATAGATAGATAGCAATCTTTTATTAGTAATTTTTAAAAGCTTATTGATTTTTTAGAAGGAGAAACATTTTAGAATTAAATCAAAAAATCTAATCAGTAATTTATTATTTAATAATTTAGTTAACTAGTTTGAATGAATTAAATGAAAAATACGATAAGGAATAAAAAGCGTAACAAGAGAAAATTGCTGAGTAAAAGCACCAAATAAAGATTTTACAACAGTAAATTGAATAAATACAATTAGAAAACTAATCTTTGCAGGAAAACAGCATCAAGAGAATAAGAGAGCTGTAAGATATAGCATAGAAAGCTTAATAGGATATTCAAGGGAATAGCTATTCTTAGTTAGATACTAAAATAAAGCAGTTGTAAAGATAATTATTGCAACTTGAGATAGAAAAGAACCAAGAAATCGATGAGAAGAATTAATAAATATCTTAGTTAGAAGGAGATAAATCTTAATTAAAAGAAAAAATACAATTGTACAGCTAAGAAATAAAAAATTTAGTTTCATATTTGGATAAAGAAAAATAGAATGTCGAAGACCTATAAAAACAAGTAAAAAATATATTTCAAATATAAAAGTCTATTTTAATTTATTTATCTATTTGACTATGCAGATTTCACAGGCTTAAAGGGAAAAGGATGACTTAGAAAATTAGATGAATGACATTAAAGATTAGTTCGAACACAAGTCTGCTAATTGCGATTTCTTACTTTCTGAAAATGAACAATTGTAATCTATTTTTTAATATAGTTTGTATTTTATTTATAAAAAATAGCATATATATTTGAGTGGATGAATTGTAAATTAAATATTAAATTTGTATAGAAATAAATAGATCACTGGATTGAAGATCAAATTAAATCACTCTCAAAATGTGTAGTAATCAAGATTTTAATAATAACAATCTTAATAATAGTAATAAGAGATTAGGTAAGTCTAGTAAACTGCTAATCGCTTAAATTAGTCCTAGCAATACCAACAATCGCAATAATAGAAATAGTAATTTAATAACCAGAATGAAAACTAGTAATTTATTTTACAAGGATATATGAACAAGCAAGATTATCATTAATTTAACAACATATCTAACTAAAATTAAGAAGATAGCAACGATAATTAATGAATAAATCACAATACATATAAAAAATGATTAGAAAACAAGTAATCAAAAATATATTTAATGGTTTTACATAATTAATATTATCATATTTGCATTTATTTATTATTTGTCTATTTTCTTTAATTATATTTGTAAATATGTATTTTTTGAATAAATTAAATGAATGATTGAATAGTGAAAATATATTCAATCTGTCATATCAAATAGATCTTTGTTAAAAGTTTTAATTAATTATATGCATTTGATAAAAGTAAAAAGCTTCTTTTAAAATACGATTTAATTTAAATACAGTCAAATGTTTGTGCATGTATTGATTTGAAAGTTTTGAAATAACCTTCTATTTAAACAAGTAAAATTTCTTCTGGAATTCAATGAGTTTTTCTCGATTGATTTTAGATCACAAATTTTTTAAGAAATTTGATTTGAACGGAATTCTGAAATTAAAAAAAAAGTCTATTTTGATTTACTGAAATAAGAATTTACTTGGTACTTCCTTAAAGCCAATTTCAGAATTTATTTTAAATTGAAAAAGAAAAATTAAATTTGTAATTATTCAATTAGTAGCTGAATTATAAAGAAAATAGAGGCTACAAAAGAACATAAAACATTGTGATCCAAAAAAATAACAATCTAAAGAAATTACAGAGAAGGATAAATATTATTAATTTTCTAAAGCTACAAACAAATGAAGAACTTAAAATAAGATTTAAAATAATATTACATCTAGCATTTTAGTCGTTAGCAAACAATATATTTAAGAGGATAAATTTTATCCTTGCTATTGATAATTATCAGCAATGTTTAGTCTATATCTATATAGTTGACTAGCAATCTTCTGGATTTCTTAGAGACAAATAATATAAGTTAAACATAAGATGTTTCAGCAGTAAATAATTATGCCTAAATTACTCACTATTTTAGGATTTATCCTTTGCTTAATAGCATATTCAGCAAATGCTCTGAACACCAAATTTTATATGCCTTTATAATATTTGCTACCTCATTAAACACTTATATTATAATAAATTAAGTGCTTAGATTTTTCTTATTCAAATATTAGCTAATAGACACGAATTTTGCGAAGTTTTCTGATGTCATTAATAGCTTCATTCTTAAGATTTATGTTTATATTTTTTACTTTCCCT
Organism: Tetrahymena thermophila SB210; assembly: GCF_000189635.1. Lineage (NCBI taxonomy): Eukaryota > Ciliophora > Oligohymenophorea > Hymenostomatida > Tetrahymenidae > Tetrahymena > Tetrahymena thermophila. The sequence goes on along the minus strand of NW_002476523.1, from coordinate 134,864 downwards.
TTAATACTGCGAGTTTTAAGATTATGTTTGATAGCAGTTTAAGCTCTGCAGAAGTGGGTCTCGCTGCATATTGTTTGATATTAACCCTTTTCATTAGCTTGATGCAGAATTTGCATGATTTTAGTTTCAGTTTTGTATTAGAAGATTATATGGCCTCAATAGACACACACTCGAAATAGCTCGAACTACTTCTAAATCTAATTTTAGTTATTCTTTTTTCTTGCACTAATAATATAAATTAAAATGTAATCGCTGCATTTCATATGATATTTGTTCTCAGTAAGATATCTCTTCAGTTATACGAATTAGTTTACTACGATAATTTGATCATTTAGACTAACTTATTATTTAAGTTTCTTCATATCTTTAATTCTATTACTTTTTGTCTTTCTTATAATCTTCCCCACATATTCAATGGCACACAATTGCTTTTTATTATGCTTACTCTAGTACCCTTTTCGTATATTCTTGCTAGATTTCTTCTTTTCCACCGAATCTCCTCACTTTCCCTAAAACAACCAGGTAAGTATTTTTGAAATACCACAACAAATAAAAGCTATTTAAGCAAAACCTTTAATTTTTCTTTCATTTTAGTTACATAATAGAAAAATTACAAGAACTTAAATTAAACATAACATTTTAAAAAAATTAGCTTACTCCAGTTTATAGTAAATAAATTTACATATCAGAACAGCCTATTTTATGGTTAAACACCTTGATATGCACGACTATTCTGATTTAAAAAGATCAGTCCTTTATGAAAGTATTTATGAGAACCACTATGATACCTGCACAAGAAATGACTGCTTTTGTGAATAAATGTAAAGAGAAAAAGGTTTCTCCTGGGAGGAACTTCAAGGATACAAATACAGAGATAAATTTATAGGTTTATATTTTACTTAAATGTACTCAGAATACCTGAATTAAGTTTAAAAATCAAGATCGTTAAAAGTATATTTCAAAAAAATATTTAAATAAACTTTAATTTGATTAATTGATTAGATATTTAGCACTTTTATGCCTAAATTTCTGATGCTCTTTTAGGAATTTTTTTAAATTGGGGTTTGAATAATTTAAATCTTAAAAGTAGTCTTAATGAGATAGAAAAAGAAGTTTACATTTTAATTTTTTAGTGTTACTTAATTTTGTGAGTAAAAAAAAATATATCAAATTAAATGAAAATTATCAAGATAATAATTCTGTAAAGTAAACAAATAAGGAAATTTATAATGTGCAATATTAATTAAATTAAAGGCTTGAATTATTGCGACTTACTTAGATTTTAATTTAAAAAAATTAATAATTTTTTTATTAAAATAGAAAAGGGAATATAATTATGTGTGCTTTAATTACCTCACATTTCTAATAGAAGTAGTTAACGTTCCCACAAGTGCGCTTGTAGAAGTGGTTTAGATAGAAAATTAGTAGAAAAAGCAATCGTCTATTAAAGACCAGATGATATTCTAATCTATTTATGATCATGGAGAAAAAATATTTTACAATTTCTTTCATAATCCAACTATATACAACCAGAAGCTATAATTGAACAAGGTCATTGAATTTGACTAGCTATTTCTATCCACACAAAAAAACTTGAAAAATTGTTTATTATTTTTGAGAGAAATGTTGTTTACTCTATGCCAAGAATATGTAGATATAATTAAATTAAATAAGTAAGTTTGCAAGATCTCAAAGCTTAAACTAGAAACCTACCTCTCAATTAAAAAAATGTATCACTACCACCCTTACAGTAAAAGATGCCAGTAACTGGCCTATATATATTCAGAAAGTTTGGACCTTTCTAAGAGAAAACCTAATCACTATTAAAAATAAGTAAACAAATTCCAAATATCCTTCGAGATTAAAATATAATAATAAAATTAATTATTAAAATAAAAGGCCATTCTCATGAGAAGAAAATTTGCTAACGGATACGGAAATTTTGATAGCAATATACAAATATTTTCCCAAGATGCTTGTGTCGTTTACATTTCATTGCTTTAACCAATAGGAATCATTAAAAATGCGAGCTTTACAACAAGATAAATATTTGGATATACACCTTCAGAATTAATAAACAAAGTAATTTCAATATTAAAATTAACTTTCTCTTACAGTTTACAAATTATTTATTATTTATTAATTTATTTATTTATTTGTTTTAATTCACATGTTAAATTGTTTATTTATTCAATTTCTTATTTAGAATTGTAATATTTTGATTCCAGATCAACTCAAATAGATCCATGATAATATTTTGAATAAATTTGTGACAAGTGGTTAATTAAATGGAATAAATGCAGGATAACTTCAAGTATTTGGTATTAAATAAAATGGTTTTGCCATTCCTTTAAATATGAGACTGAAGCTTGATTAAACTTAAGCAAATGATTTCGGAGCTAGTGCTTTTTTTACCTACTAAAATAACGTAAATTAAATTATTTTGTTTTTTTTATTTTACTTAATTATTTTGAACTTTATAGCAAAGTTCTGAATTTATTATTTTTTCAACTGGTGGAAAGCTATGTAACATGACTAGAAAAATTTACTATCAGCTTTTTTCTAAAATAATTCCTGAAAACACTCTAAAATAATCATAAAAGTTAGATTTATTTAAGGTCTTGCCTATTTTAGATGTTTATCTTTAGTAGCTTTTGAGCAAAGATTAGAATCTAAGTTTAGAACATAATTCAATTTTAATTAGTCCACAAAATGAAAAATCATATAAAATTATGACTTTTTCAAATAATTCTACTTTCAGCAGCATTAACGATTTTTTCAGCTTAGCTCAAAGACTGAATTCTCATGATTACAAATTTTACTCTATATCTTTTAGGGTAGGAAAACTTCAAACTTCCTACAAAAATTTTGCTTTAGGGTTTGTTTAAATAGAAAGATTGTAGCTAATGAGACACAAATCAGATATTAAAGAACATTTGAGGAGTCTCAGTAAAGAAATTGAAAAAATTAGATAATATTTTGAAGTAGAATAAGATTTTTAAAACCAAAATAGTACAAACATTAATGAATTAATGTAGTAGCAGCCTCCAAAAATGCTGAATTCTTTAGATTTTCTAATCCATAAATCGCAAAACAATGTAAAATTAAATTAAAAATATTCTTTGAAAATAATTATTTTAATATTTCGTAGGATATTAAAACCAAGGTAAAGCATTAAAAATAAAGCTAAATTTAAAGACACAGCTTTGTATCACATAAATCAATATTTAACAACAAAGAAAATTAATAAAATAATGAAAATAATGGTAGTGATGAAAATCACAACGACGCAATTAATGTAACTAAACTTACTGAGTCTAACCAAAATGAAATTACTATGGCTTAGTATTAAAATACTAACAGAAAGCTAATAAATAACCTTCAAGAAAAATTACATATCAATGTAGATATTAAATCTGATTAATCTTTTGATTAAAATCTAAATGCGATCAGTACTCCAATAATGTCAACTAAGCATTAGCATAACTTTCCTCTTTTTGAAACCAAAGGCTTGATGTCAAATGAAGCAATTTTTGAAGCTTAAGAATAAGAAGAAATACAAATAGGTCACTCGGATTTATTCGAATATATTTTCAACTCTAAGAGTGATTAGGGAGATTCGATACAAGATAGCTAATAAATATAAGAATTAAATGAAATATAAAACTCCAAAGAATAAAAAAATATATTATCAAATTAAATAATTCCTAATCATATTGAACATATTTTTATAAATAATGTAAAAAATAATCGCATTAAACAAGACTAGCAAACACTTTCAAATACTCCTTAAGAGTAAAATAGTGAGTTTTGGAAATCATAATAGCATACTAATAAATAAAGTAAAACTATGATTGGAACAAAAAAAGAGTCTAACCATTAATTCAATCAAGCAAGTTCTGTTTCAAGTGGCATGAGCGAATATCATACACTTAAATCTATACTTTTAACAGCAGTGTCGAGAAATCACTAAAGCAAAACTATGAAACTTCTTTATCTGACAGGATTTTTCAAAATAAGTGTTCTAATCATATTCGTTAGTGTATTATATATTTTATAATACAATGAATTCTAACACACAAAAGTTCTTAATTCTAATCTAGTAAAAGGTAATTAAAATTCATTTTTTAAGTTCATCTCTAAATTTCTAAATTTTTTAGTTTAAAAATATTTAAAAATAGGTTTTCTGTTTTATTTAATAAAAATATTTTGAAAATTTTGTATACTTTTATAAGAAAATTTAATTGAACTACATTTTTTATTTTTTAAATCATCATAAAAATAAATATCTTAAATTATAAAATTTATTTACTCTCCCTAAAAAAAACAAACAAATAAATAAATTAAAAAAGAGCTTTAATTATTTTAATATTTTTTAATTAATTTGAACATTATTTAAAATACAAAAGGATATGAAATTATGAATTCTTTTATTTCTATTATTGCCCATACAGAATATATTAAAATGTACAATAATTAAATTATTGAAAATAAACTTACTGCTTAGGAATATTTAGTCGTGAAAGATCAACCTTTAGTACTTTAATAATAATTTAAAAATTCAGTGGTTGATTTTGAAAATTAAGACTAAAATACTCTATATGGTAAATATCTAAGAACTGAATATCAATCTATAATAGTTTTTAATTAGAGAAATATTTCATCAACTCTTGTATTAAAAAAAATTTACAGTTTAGTCGCTATGGCTCAAAATCTGTACATGTACTCCTAGAAAATGACAGAAGTTTTTCTTCGCTATATGTAAACAATATTTTTAAACACCAAAAAATAATATTTAAAAAATTATTATTAGACATTACAATTAAAAAGACATCTTACACACATTTTAAGATATAGCTGACTTATAGGTGGAGGAAATGAATGATCAAATAAATACGATGAACTAATTTTTAATTACTTAAATAGTGCTTTTGGAGATTTTTACATTTTTAATGGCTTTTCAGGTCATTCCAATTTATTATTACATACAATACAAAAAAGAATAAATTTTGAAGCTGTTTTGCACTTTTTAGCCTAACTTACTCAAAGAAAGAATTAGCTAGTGCGAATATTTTATAAATTAAGATATACTTCAAGGACATGCAAGTTAGGTAGTAGTTAATAAAGAAAATAATTAAATGAAAAAGAGAACAACTTCTTCCACAAATGACCTTTAAAAGATGAATATTGCATTGATATTTTTAGCATCTTTGCTATTTGGCTTTTTTTCACTCTATCCTATCACTAATTTTGTTATCACAGATAATTTTATCAGCAAGTTTTAGTATAGCTCTAATGAGTTAGGTCAAATTTACTCATTTAGAGGTAAAGCTCCCATTATTTTAGCATTTAATTTCTTAAGATAAACAGCTACTTACGAACAGCGTCCTTAAAATCTTTTAAATGGACTTGATCAATAGCTGGATGATACCTATTCATACATATAAACTACTACAAATAAAATCATTACTTTACTCAAAGATGAATCAAATTAAAACAATATTTATGATAAGGCACTTCATTAAGAAATTGTCGAAACAACTATGAATGATAACATCTGTCAGCCTCTTTAAAAATATTCTTCAACTTATATAGACGAGCAAAATTAAATTGATTTATCAGATTGCTCTACAATTTTAAATGGTATTTGGAACAATGGATACCTGTTAGGTTTACAATCAATGATTAGCATTTTATTAGATTTTAAGCAAATGTACTAAGTTTCGTAAACAACAGAAAATTTTATATCTTCTTTGGCTAGTCTTTATAAGAAAGATAATGGGGCTTAGTTTATTAAAATGTATCAATACATTAGATTAGTCCCTTTGATGATTGGGAACTTTATAATATCTGAAGCTAATCGATACTACGATTAGTATACTAATTATCTGCTTGGAATATTTATTTTTGTATTAATATTGGCTTCAATTACTTTTCTAATCCTGTGGAATAAATATTACAATTACTTAGCTAATCATATCTACGAAACAAGATAAATCTATGGTTTGTTTTCTTATGAATTCATTCATGAAAATCCTTTCATTTCCAACTATGTAAAAAAAGAATATTCTTTATGAGTTTATATGTAAATATTATATAAATAATATATATTAAAATAATTAACTATAACTAATTTATCTATATATCTTAATGTAAACATTTAATAAAATATAATTAATTTATTTTATAAAAATTGTTAATATTTTAATAAAAAATTTATGCCTAAATAAAAACCATCCTTAAATACAAATCACTCTTAAACATGAGTACAGACGGTACCTTTCTTATTTTACTAAAAAACTCAAATCTTAAGCTCATTTAACTTATAAGTGAAACTGAAATAAATAAATAAATAAATAAATAAATAAATAAATAAATAAATAAATAAATAATGATTTGAAAATATATAAAAATTGCTTATGCAAATTTATAAAAAGAAGAATTTGAATTTTTATTTATCAAAAATACAAAAGAATTGATAGATAGATAGCAAATTTTATAAATTATTATTATTCTAATTATTTTCCTTCTCAGTCTAGATAACTTTTGCATATAGAAGATAAAATTCTTTTATCAATTTCATCTAAATTTTCTGAATTAGAGCATCTTTCTATAAAATTTTGCATAAACTTGGTTTACAATTCATCTGACATTAAAATTGCAAGAGATTACTCAAAATGATTATTTAAACCTTTTTTATTAAAATAAAGTTAAATTAGTTTATTTAGATAAATCTTAATTACCTTCTTCTGTTTGATGATTACTGATATTTTAAGTCAGATTTTAAAAATCAACAGAACACCCAATTAAATTGATAGAGGCTATCTGTTCTTATGTCAAAAGTATTGCTATAGCCTTTTTTAAGAATATTAAATCTTTATATAATGAATATATATCCAAATCTTTCTCAATTTGCTCTTAAATCATATTTTTATAAATTAAAGGAAGGCCTTTTGATTTTAAGTATTTATCTTATTAACAAATCCTTTTTAAAAATATTATTATTTTTATTAAAATTTGTAAAAAAATTAAGTTACTTACTTAAAAGAATGAATTATTTTTTCAAGTTTTTTTGAGTTCTCTTCTTATTAATTATTGCAATTCTCTTTTTAATTATCATGAGTTTTATTATTTAATTTTTTCTAATTTTAAGTAAATTATTCTTTTGTTGTTTAAGTCAAAACGCATATATTTTTTATTTAAGCTTAAGATTTTTGTTACGATAAATTATCATCGATTTACTTTTTTGATTTATCAATATTTTTATCTTATTAAGTATCTTAAAGGAGTATTTTTATTGTTTCGTTTCTTATCGCTTATATTTACCTTTAAGAAAATATTGAATGCTAGTTTTAGAAATGTGTTTTTGTAATAAACTAATTTTCATCAGTTTTGATATCTTAAAAACTTATTATAAACGTGTCATGTTCATTTTTACATTAAGTTTAAACATTTGCTTTATGTAAAATTTCAGTTTAGTCAGTTGTATTTTTAACTATCTTAGGTCCAAAAACTCCATCTGTTCGCTCTTTAAATTAATTCTAATAAATTGATTAATTTTCATAATTTTCTAGATTAATCTCTTGACTGTCTGCTTAGTCATTGATTATATTTTAGTTCTATAAAAATTAATTAGTATCAATTTTCGAAGGTTTTTACTCTTTAATTTAGTTTGCCAATATTAAATTTTGTTAAACTCTAACTTCTTACTAGCCACTTTTACCTTAAATTAAACTATTTTATTTACTTATTTTAATATAATTTAATATTTTTGGCATGTTTAAATTATTGCGTTTAAGCATTTATAAATATGTTTCTTGGTAAATATCTTTTAAAACAATCATAAAAAAATGTTTTTCCATAGATTTTAAAGAAACATATTTCATAAGTAAGCCAACAACCATTAATAGGCTAAACAAACCATTTACTTCAGCTATAATTTGAGGCAGAGTCGGATATTAAATAGATATTTTTTATATTTTTTAATCTATTTACAATGTTATAAAGCAATATAGAGCCTAATCTAGATCGTCAGAAAAGAACTATCTATTAACATTTTGATTATCAATGTTATAGTTAATAGGAGATTAATGAACCTCTTCAGATTGAATAAATATACCATCCTTTACTATTGTTAATTAATTTTATATATTTATGAAAGGTGTTTTAATTTAATCAGAAGAAGTTATAAATGAAAAAGTTTCAAACTATTATTCCATTCTTTTTTATGATGTATTATATTAAGAAATTGGTAGTTTTAAAAAAACAATTCCTTTATTCATTAAAGCATTTATTTCATCTTAAGAAGGACAATCAGATGAAGTAGAAGCATTGCAACCTTTTATAATTATTAAGACTTAATTTAATTTATAGTTATTTTTCTTGTCATATAATTCTTATTTTTATTATAAGACACTTTGATATTCATTATCTTCAATTATAATATCACCTAAGCATGAATATCCAATTAAATTAGGATCTGAACAATTATTTGTACTAATCTAGAACTATTAGGTTATTGTACCATTTTAAAATTAAGCTAATAACTCAATTTAACTATATTAAAATTGGTATTCTTATGCACCTCTAAAACTCATTCTGAATGCAAAGACATTAGAAAAAAAATCTACTGATTCAACTGAGTTGTTTATTATGGTTTAAGACCTAAAAATAGGTTCTATTTAATTATTAACAAACTGTTAAAATAAATAAATGAAATATAAAAGTGTGATAATAAAAATAGAAATTGAAGTTAATGAGCCACTGATTGTTCCCTTTCCACTTTTAGAACCTCTAACATTAAAATTAAATTAGCTAGAAAATAAATCTAATTTTGTTAATAACATATTCAATCAGTATCTATCTATATATATATATATATATATATATGTGTATATATCTTTATTTTTATTCTTAATGATAATTAATTTTACTTTTTTTTATAGTTTTTACAAAAATTATCTAATTTAATCAAATAAATTTATTATACTTAATTATTTTAAGGAAAGGGATTAGTAAAAATTAATACAAATATATTGTAAGCTTATAGATTTAGATATTATTCAGTAAATCTTCAAATCTTGATTTTTACCATTAAAAAAATTTTATAGCAAGTTTCTAATTTTACAGAATTTAATTACAGCATTTCTTTCTTTCTTTTTAGTAATATACATTTTATAAATTCAAATAAAATTAAGAAGGATGATGCATTAATTGATAAAGCAAGAGAAAATCTTATTAAAAGCTCAATTCTGTTTTAAAAAAAATACAAATTATGCTATAAATTTCTTACATAACAAATAAATAATTTTCTTCCTTTATTATATAGATAATAGATAGCTTTTTTAAATAAAATATTTTAGCAATTTCGTTCATACTCTCTCTCTGAATTTGCGCGCATGTCTTTTTATAAATATAAAATATATATCTATTACATACAGCTCTTTAGACAAATTAATCTTAAAAGATTTTTCTAGTTAGATGACAATTATTCTATAGTTCTATTTAAAGATGAGTAAAATCAAATAAAATTTATTAGATTAAATAAAATAAGGAGTTAATTAATTAATTACCTTCTTATTTCTAGCTTTTAGTATTTTATTTTTGTTAGAAATAATAAATAAATTTGCTGAACAAACACCCAATCAATTAGAAGGAACAAAATTAATCATTCATGTGTTAGAAGGATCATGTTATTTAAGAATATCAAATAAATCTTTATCGACTTAAATATATTTAAATCTTTTTCTATTTACTCTTTAATTTTTTTATTAGTTAAAGAAAAATCTTTTGATTTTAAGGACTCATCTTCCATGAAAATCCTTTTTTAAATGAATCAGGTTTAGATAAGTAATCATTAAAATAAATAAAAATATTTTTTATAATGTCTTTTAGTTTTTTAAATTTTAATTTAGTTAGATATGGTCTTTTTTTTCTATTAATAGCATGCTTGATATACTTAATTAAATTAAGTTGCTTTCAGCTTGTTTGTTTAGGTTATAGGTAAAATTAAAATGAATTTATTTAAATGTTATTTTTATTATGTAAAGTTTCTATATTGCTAAATATATTAAAAAATATTTTAGTTGACTCTTTGGTTAGATAGTTAGTTACCTCTTAATTTAAATAATAGGTTTATAATGAAAAAAATTGTCAATATTTATGTGCCTTTTAATAAAATTAATTGTTAACTTACTACTTTAAGATCCTCTAAAGTCAAAATTTAAATTAATTTTATATCTAAAATTATAAAAGCAATTTTAGTTATTCAATGATTATATTATAATAATTGTCTTTTTATTGTTGTTGTTTTTATTTTTAATTCATATAAATAAACATATAAATTTTTAAAGATGTTTTACTGAAGAGAAATTACTAAAAGGTTAAAATAAAATTAATTTGTGAGTTTATATCTCATTCATTTTAAGAAAAAATAGCTAATGATTAAAATTTACTGAAAATTTGCACACTTAAAATTGTTTTATTTGTGTTTTTTATTTATCATAAATACTTACTATAGTTATTATTTTTTTAGTGCATTCCATTTTTATTTTTAACCTTAATATACTAATTAAATAAAATTATTTTTATTAATTTAAAAATTTTTTTTAAACTGTTAGATATATAAACAATTTAGAGTAAAATTTGTAAAAATTAAGAATAAAATTGATTTTATTATTTAAAAAATAAAATTTGTTACATTGATATAAAAATAAAAAAATAAAATGATTAAAGACTTCATGCTATTATTTGATTCAATAAAAATAGCTTTTGCATATCGATGATAAAATTCTACTATCTATTTCATTAAGATTTTCAGAGCTAGAACATTTTTATATAAAATTTTGAATATATATTTATTAGAGTTCTTCTGATAATAAGATTGCATATTATTTTTCAAAATGATTACTACTTTCAAATTCTTTTTTATTAATTAATTAAATAAAATCAAATAATGAAAAAAATTAACAAAAAATAAATGATTGAATATATTTATGATAAATAAATAATGGCTGATTAATTGATTGATTACCTTCTAAAATTTAGCTGCCAGTTTTTTTCTTAGTTAATTCAAATAAATTAGTTGAACACCCTATCAGATGAAGAGAAGCTAATTATTCATGTGTTAGAAGAATCGTTATTGCTTTTTTTAAAAATATTATGTCTTTATAGAATTAATATATGTCTAAATCTTTTTCAACTAGCTCTTAAATATTATTTTTGTCTCTCAAAGAAAAACCTTTTGATTCTAATTGTTCTTTCTTGTTAAACATCCTTTATTTAAAATATATATTTTAAATTAGAAATATTTTTTTTTTAAGTTTAAATTACTTAAAACCAAAAAGGATTCTTTCCAATATTTTCTATTATTTTTCTTTTTTTGGGCAACATTGCTTTTTTTATGAATCTTAAGCACTTTTTTATGCTTTATAATCATTTTAAGTAGATCTGAGATTTGTTGACTATGTCTGAATTAAGGTGTTACTAATTTACTTTAACTTGTTTTTAGGTGTTTGTTTAGGTGAGGATTTATTTTTCTATTTTAGTTAGTTATAGAAATTAGCTGCTGGTTAAATATCTTTGAAGAGTATTTTAATTGAATCGGTGTTAATTACTTAGATTTGCTTTTGAGAATATATTGAATTTTATTTTTAAAGATTAATTTTTTCCTTTATGCATTAATTTTCATCTGTCTTTATATCCTAAAAGCTTATCATAAACATATCAAGCTCGTTTTTAGTTTCTTAATTTTATTAAGATTATCTTTTTACTTGACACAAATTCCCATTTTATGAGATTCCATTTTAATTTTTGACAATTTTTGGTCCAAAAACACCATTTTAAGTTTCTTTAAATTGGTTCTAGTAGATTGATTAATTCTCATAATTTTCTAAATTTATTTCTTAGCTCTCTTCTTAGTCATTTGAGTTTTTTAAATTCTATTTTATCTAAAATTATTTTTAGAAATTTTCTTTTATTTAGTTATCTTCGAAATACTTTGCTTAGGATATAGATTATTTTTAATCTCTTTAATACTTTCCACTTTAATTTTGAGTAATACAGCTTTTTTTAATTAATTTTAAATTATTTTAAGGTAAATGCTAGCAAATTTTGTTATATTTTAATAGTTACAAGTATGTTTCCTAGAACATATTCTGTAAAGCAATCATAAAGAAGTACTAATTAATAGATTTAAATGAAATGTATCTCAATATAATACCAACAACCATTAAAAGATTGAAAACGCTATTAACTTATGCTAAAATGGAAGGTAAAGTTGGATATTAAATATTTATCTTTTGATATTTTTAATCTATTTCTAATTCCAAGTTAAAATAAGGAGCATACTTATTATTTTCTACCAGATATGTCCTATTTATATTTGAATTATCAACTCTATAGCTCACAGGAGACTAATAAACATGCTAGGATTGAATAAACATTCCATCTTTTACAAAGACATATTATTTTTACATCCCGATTGTTGGCTAGTTAACTAAATTAGAGGAAGTGTAAAAAGTAAAAGTTTGATATGACCACTCCATATCTTTAGATTATATGTTAAACTGAGATATTGGCAATTTTATTGAAATTACTCCACTATTCATGATTTAATCCAATTCGTCTTGTAAATAACAATCTGACTAAAAATTTGGAAAGCAATTACCCACATTAAAAATAATGGTGTTTAACTTGTAATTGTAATCCTTGTTGTATAATTCTAATTTTTACTCTTCTTCGATTTCACCATCAAACATTAGCTAATCTAAGCAATAGTAATCAATTAAATCAGGATCCTAACAAGCTTAAAAGGTAATTCCAATTGATTAGGTTTTTGTCTCGTTTTAAAATAATGCTGTAACAAAAACTTAATAATTCAAATTATAAAGGCTTTTAGATCTAGATTTTACATTGAAAGCGAATGGATTAGTAGTAAAATCTATTGATTCTGTCTTATTGTTTAATAAAATTTAAGACCTGTAAGTCGGTTCTATTTGATTATTAGTAAATTGTAAAAGGCAATAAACAAAATAAGAGAATATCGTAAGAACAATTACTATAGATATTAGTGAGCCTGTTATTGTTCCCTTTCCTCTTTTAGATCCTCTTACATAAAAATTAAACTAACTTTGAAATAAATCTAAGCTTGTAAATTCCATAAATTTTAATATTTTTTATTTTCTAAAATGAATTTCTTTGTTTTTATTTTTTTTATCACTTTTTTTAATTATAATTTTTAATAAAAAGTATTTAAGTTCTTAATTATTTAAAAACAAAATAAATAATTAAATTTATTTTGAGATAAGGATTAAATTATTTAAAATTTTTTGACTCAGTTTTAAATACTGAATGTATGATCTATCTTTATTATCTATTTCAAATAATATTTTTTTGACTCTATGTTAGATATCTATTTTTAATAATCGTATTTTTCAAAACAAAATTTTTAATAATTGTATTTTTCAAAACAAAGCACATCAAATTTATTTATATAAATTATTATATTTCATTAATTATTTTTACAAAAATTATTTTATCTATAATATTTAACATTAAATTTTATCTATTATTATTAAGAAATATCAAAAATAGCCAATTTATTTATTAAAGCTCATTATCAAATATTTTTATTATTTAATTAAAGGATAAATGTAAAAAATAAATGGCAAAAAGCTCTTTACATTAATATTTTAATATATATAATAAATTTAAATTTTATTTATTTATTTAAATAATTTTTTTTAAAAAATACAAAATTATAGAAAACCGCATCAAAAAATACTTAGAATAGCTCTTATAATTAATAAATCACAAATAATAAAACATTTTTAATTTTTTATAGATTTAACATATTAAGATTTACCTTATTATGATTTTGTAAAACTAGATAGAATCAATTTTTAGAATAGGTTACTAATCTTTTTATTTTTTTGAGTTATTTTTTGAAATTTAATTAAGATTACAGACGACTACCTTCATAACCCCTATTTTAAGAAGATAAATAAATTTTAATTGCAAAACCAAAGATTCAAGAATATTTTTTAAAAGAAAAAGTAATTGCTTTAATATTTTAAAAAAGTAGTATTTATTAATCTGAATTTATTTTATTTAATGTGATCTTTAAGAAAAATAAAATAAATAAATAATTGTCACCTTAATTCCACTATTAATGCAGTTAACCTAGAGAATTTTACAAGTTAAGAAACTAAAACTTTGATACATTCTTCATCAAAATCGCTGATTCAATAAATAAATATAAATATAATTTTATTTGTCTTATGTTGAATAGTTGTGAATAATAAATAAATAAATCTTTGATTTATTAAATTTTAATATATTTTTTTAATTTGATAGTTATAAATTTACTAGAAAGTGAACTTTAAAGTAGATAATTTTGAGCAATTTGCTAAAGAACCTAAAGAACTTAAACCTGATAATCCGATTTATTTTTTTCTATTTATTTATTAAGTAATAAAAATTATATTAATTTTAAATAAAAAAGTAAATTTAAATTATTTTAAACTTAATTTTTAATTGATAGAAAATAAAAAAAATAGCATTAAATTCTAAAAATTCTTTTACATTCTGTAAAAAAATTAATATAATAATAAATATATTATTTATATTGGAATAAAAAAACTATTTTATATGTCTACTGAAATAAATATCTAAAATTTCTTCTAAAAAAAATTCATCTTGTATATTCTTAAGTTTTATATATTGTTGAACGATTTAATGTAATTTTTATAAAATAGGTTGGTTATCCTGCATAAGAGTATTACTAATTTTGTTATAATATTTGATAGTATTTCAAATTATTTTATCAATTTAATTTATTATTTTTTTGATGTTAATTTTTATCAAAATTTTTATATTTATTAAAATATAGAAATATTTTTTTAGAATATTTAGAAAATTAACTAAAAAATAAGATTTTAAGACTAATTTATATTAATATCACGGTGAATACTTTACTCTAACCAAAATAATAATCTAATATCTGTATTTTTTGAAGCAAAACATCAATATTTTATTACTTTTGATAAAATTAAAAGAAAAACGAACTTAAATATTCTTTAAATTTCTACTTTTTCAATTTGAAAACGTTAGTTATCTTATGAATTAAAAAACCTCTTGATTTGAGAGAAATATTAAGTTATTAATTATCAAAAAAATTTCTTAAATTTTTCATATTTATTGTAAAAAAATTTTAATAATTCTTATTTATCATAGAATAAATTAATAATAAGTTTTTAATCAAAAGCATCTATCGAGCTTTTTTTTTAACAATTTTTTTCAAAATAAATTGATAATTTTTTGTAACTTAATATATTTTTAACCACGGTTTTTCTTTTAAAATCAATAATATAATAATTTTTCAATCAAATTATGTATTTATGAAAGATATTTCAATATTTAAAAAACACATTTTTATTTTTAAAAATCTAAATTATAGTAAAAATAAAAAATTAATATTTCTTTAAAGTAATTAAATAATTATAACAATAAGTAAAATTTATAAAAAAAGTGAATAATTTTTATTTGAGGTTTATTATAAAAAATAAAAAATGCCTTCAGCATTAAATCAATCACCAAAGCTACCACAACTACCACAGCTACGACAGCTTCCACAAGAATCACAACTGTCTCCTTCATTACCACCTTAATCATTATTATTATTGTTTTTACTTTTGCGACAAAAAATAATATAGACAATCCCTATTTGAGATAACAGATACTGCTTGATGAAATTTTATTTCTATGAAAAAACACCTGTCTGCTAGACTAAACAAATAAAAGTGAGTATTGTTATTATTAGAATAATTAGTCCTTAAGTAGAAACTAATTTAATTTTAAAATAGCAAAAATAAATAGCTAAAGCTCCACCTATAGTTTTCAAATTAAGTACTAAACATCCAATAATAGTAGCTTTTTCTTTCATAATTATAATAATTATTATGGAATTTATAACATGCACTATCTAATTAACAAAAAATATTTCTACTGATTCTAGATACAGACAAAGAAGCTAAGTTCTAATTAATTTAAACCCAATAAAAAGTATTAATAAGGCTATTAATATTTTTTATTTTTTAGAACAAATAAAGATTAAGCTGAATAAATATGCGCAAAATTCAAGTCCAATAAATATAAATAAAAGTTCCTCTATGTTTTTTGGGGATATATTATTACTAATTTTTAAACTGGGTATATAGGTTAACAGATCAAGTACCTAAATATTAAAATTCAAATAAATGTAGGATTTTCTTTGAGTTAAATAATAATCCCTATTTTTGTTTGATGAATCAGATTACTATTATTATTAATTTTCTTATGTACTTTTATCTTAATTTGCATTAATTTATATTTCTGGTTAGTTTTTGTCTTATTATTTATGAATAGTTACTATTTCAATCATTTCTTATTTTGCATCTTGACATATGTTAAATTATTTTGAAGACATATCTTAGAAGAAATTATTTTGAATTTTATCATCACATATCCCAATTTAATATGGATGTTATCTTTCATAGGTTTGCGAAAAAGCAGCGCTTTGTTTAGAAAAATCTGAATATTTATTTTGGCTGGTTTGATTTTCAAAACCTTATGACTCTTAGTCAATTATTTTATTATTAATATTATTGTTATTATTATTACTATTCATTTGATATAAAATATGTTTTTTTAGGTATTGAAATCGATATTTTAATTAATATCGTAATTAATTCATTAAATATAATTTGATTTTTAAAGAGCTATTTTTTGACTTAAAACGAGATATTTAATATTATTTATATGATCTCACACTCGAATATAGTTTTCCAATAAATTGAGAAACTAGCTATTTTTTGACTCAAAACAAGATATTTAATATTATTTATATTATCTTACAATTGCTCGAATATCATTTTCGAATAAATTGAGAAACTGCAATAATTATTATAAATATTAGAATTATAAATTGTAATTAGATTTTCAATAACATTGTTTAGATATTAAATATTAGAATTAATTATTTTAAAATGATGCAAATAAATGAATAAATAAAATAATTTATTGTTAATTAATATGATTCAATTAAAGTGAGTTTTTATTTCAGCATGAAAGTTTATGCTTGTTGGATTCTGATATAATTAAATAAAAAATAGACAATTTAAATTTAAATATAAATTTTACTATTTTAAAGTAGAATAATGACAAGTAATTTGATCTTAATATTTCTGAATAGTTTTTAAATAAATTTTCTATTATTTAGATAGTATCATAAAAAAACAATAGAAAATATCATGAATTCGAATTAATCCGTTCTTAGAGTTGTGAAAAATTAAATATTTTAACATTTGATTTTCGAACAATAATATTAAAATATCGCATTTTCTCAAACCCTCAGATATTTCCTAATTCCAGGTATGAAAAATATTATTAAATTTTTTATTTTTCAAAATAAAATCTTTTTTCTGACTTTTTTAAGAGGAAATTTTGAGAAAATTAACATTTTAAACTTAACAGTAATATTATTTTAAATATAAATAGATTATAATAAATAAAAACTAGCTCAATTAAAAAAATGTGTAATTTTAAAACAAATAATTATAAAAGGTGATATTTTTAAAGTGTTAAACAAACAAAAAATATAAAAATAGAAATTTGGCTCAAACATCAATATTAAGTATTATTTATTTTAAATCAAATAAATTATACAATTTACCAAAAATGCTTTTGGGTTGATTGCATTTAATGTATTTTTGAATCAGCAAGATCATGCAAAATGATTTGATTAACTCTATGAAAACCATTTCAGTTAGAAAAGATACTATAAATAGGATTATAAATTAATTAGACTCACTTGGAGTTTTACCACTAGATACTGCTAAAATGACATAGTAATAACCCAAGCTTATTCCTATTTGCAAAATTAGAGATACTGTTTTACCTATTGAGCCTTTTTTGAATGTAAATATAATTCCAAAAAAAACTATCTTCATTAATGAGCTGTTAATAATGGCTATTATTACCTGCTAAATGAGCATATTATAACCTTAGAATAATATTGAAATAACTAATGTGTGTACTGTTTTTAGATAAAGCATAGTGAATCTTAATGGTCGTTAAAGGATTTCATCAAAAATGTAAAAAATACTAAAAAATTAATGAAAAATTGCTACCTTTTTCGCTTTAGGAAGTGACAAATAAACAATGATTTTTTAAGATTCATTTTCATCTTAAACTTCTTTTATTTAGGTTTATGAAGATGTTTGAGTTTTGATTTTTTCATCACTTTTAGAACTTGATTATTATTTAATTACTTGTAATTAATTAGATTCAGCCTTCTCTTTCTTCATTTAAATATTTTGTTCCTCTACTTGCTTCAAGTTTTTTCGGGTTTGCTATATTTATAGGTTGAGGAATTTTTATCTTTTTCTTTTTCTATTAAAATAACTACCTATTTTTTGATCAAATGGTTATAAAACCTATTGATTTTACTAAATTTCTGCTTATATATTTTCATGACTTTTAAGTTAATAAGCAAAAGGAGAGTTCTAGAATATATCGTTATTTATCATTTAAGAATTTTCACAAATGTTTTAGTTAATTTCATTCAATTATTATTACTACTCTTATACAATTTGTTATAATTCATTTTATTATTATTCTTGATTATGAACTTTTGAGTATTATTTTTTTACTGTTTATTTATCTAATAATTTTCCAATTATAAATAAAAAAATTTCAACCAATGTGAACATTAACAATAGCCAAAATACTATATACATATAAAAATTCTCAAAGCTTGCTATATTTAATAACCCTTATTCTCCAAATGCTGTCTACAGATTTTTATTTTTTAAGAGTAAATCATCAATATCTTCAATGATAGTTGTTGGTTTTTAGGATTCACAGAAGCACATGTAATTCTTTTAAGTAATTTTATGGATATCACAATTTGATTTGCTCCATGAGAGATTATTTTATTATATACATGTCATATTATACAACTTACTAGAATTTGTATTATCAAACTAGTAAACAATACTTGACTGGTTTAAAACTGTTTAAGAAGAAGAAGAAAAATTATAAATCTATGGTGATATTAATTCATTCTTAGAGTAAGTGAAGTTTTAACTAACATTTTTGAATTGCTATGTATACACCTAAAAATCTGAAGTATTTTCATAAATATTTTATTTATAATTATTTCTTGAAATACTAAATACACTAGTCTAATTCACAGAATTGTCATTATTTACAGTTAGAACATATTAAAATAGGTTTTTTTATGTTACTTTATCTGATAAAAGTGTGGACAAGCTGCCATCTAGAATAATTTATCCTTAGTTTGGTAAACTAACATTATTAAGCAGATTTCCTATCTAAATTGATATTTTATCGTAGGACTCAAAATCATTCTATGAGTTATTACTTTATAAACTAACACTTGAGTTTAAGATTTTAAAAGAATCTACCATATTTTAAATTTGAACATCATTATTTTATTGTAAATGACTAAGATTACTACTTTGTATGCTTGAATTAGTATTCTGTATTATTGTTTATAGTTAATCAAATATTTTATTTTTCTATGTGGAAACATTATTTTAGTATGATGAGCTAAAGAGTACTTATGATAACTAGGCAGTTACTTTGTTAGCAAAAGTAGATAAAAGAGAGAACTTAGGTATTTATAAAGACAATTGCTATATATTTTATATCAATAGGCTTATTAAATCATTCAATTGATTTGAAAGTTAATAGCTTTTACTGATGTCTTCTGCTATAATACTTAAAGTTACTAGTTAGTTAGTTATTTAAATATTTGAGCTCTATAAAGCTAATGAAGTAAGTTGATTTACCTGTTTATAATATTCGTCAGCTGATTTATTCTAAGCTTAAACTTATATTATAGAAGAGGTATTATAAACTCCTAGGTAAGAGTCCATAACCTGTGCCATAATAACTAGATTTCCTTTAGGTAGTACTGTTTAAATTGAGCTGTTTATTGTCTAATCTTATATTTGTCTTCTTAATATATTCCAAGGAGAAATTAATTCTAGATTGGCATCATCTGCACTATTGTAATAGAAGAACTAGTAAGTTAGAGGAAGATCTTCATCTATACAATTCAAGAATTAAATTTAGAAGATGGTTTCTAGGGCTATACCTTATTAGGGATTTATATTTAGAACACAATTATGAGGGGGAATATTAATTTAAATACTAATTGTAGACAAGCTTGGCATAACAAATAATGGATTATACACAGAAAATCTTATTTAAAGTGTTGGCTTTGAGGGATCTATATTCTAAAAATAGTTCCAAATTCTAAATCTAACTTGGAAATAATCAAATTTGATTGCTGCAACTGGATTATTATCATATAAAATAGCTCCTGCATAAGACAAATAATCTGATGAAATGTTTTCACCATAAACTATTTAAAAATTAAGATCATCATTCAAATTAATTTTTCTGTTAGTGCTTGTTGCTGTTTATAAAACATTTAGTGGTGGAATATCTAATTCTGTGAATATACATGTAGTGGTGAAATTTGATTGCCTATTATCTTTTTATCCAACTACAGTAATCTAAATTGCAG
This sequence comes from Tetrahymena thermophila SB210, assembly GCF_000189635.1. NCBI lineage: Eukaryota > Ciliophora > Oligohymenophorea > Hymenostomatida > Tetrahymenidae > Tetrahymena > Tetrahymena thermophila. Next base: position 114,268 of record NW_002476523.1, on the reverse strand, counting down.
TGTATGGCTAAAATGTTTTAGCAGGAAAAGTAATATTACTGGCTCCTTGTGGCAATTAAATCTATTTATTCTAATAATCATAGCAAATATGGTCAATAGAGGATAGACTAAAACACTTCCAACTAAAGTTGATATTTTATGAGGAATTTTGATCATACATCTCATAATCCCTCGAATCTGTATTTAAGACCATCTTATTTTGATAGCCTAAAACAAGACTTGAGCCTCCTATAATTTGCAAATATAAATCTGTAATTTAAATATTAACTGATATATTTTGGATGGCAGTAATCTTACTATCTGAACTCAAATTCAAAATCAGCTATTTTTTAAATTGAAGAATTAAAACCAAATGAAAAATTAAAATAACATTTGAACATTTTGAAGAAATATATTTTAAATTTGAATATTAAAATTTAATATCATTTTGTTAACAATATGGGAATGTTATTCAATATTTAGAAGGTATTTTTTAAAATTATGTTTTTTATAATAAAAAATAATTTCTTTTATTGCAAAATTAATTAAAAATTTTTAGAAATATTATTTATATCTACCAAAATAAACTTTATTTGATAAATTAGTTTCAAATTTTTAATGATTGTTTCATAAAAATATTTATAAAAAATTTACACTCATATTAAATGTTTAGTTAGATGCTAAGGAGTAAGGAAGAATATCATATTGAAAGCTTGATTAATTATATTGACTTAGGCTTTGATTTTAAAGCTGACTAGAAACTAGTTGTAAATCTACAGGCTCATTAAAATAAGTTATTTGGCCTAACTCACAGATCTCAACATAAAACTAAAAGTAGAAGCTCAAACTCATAGATCTTTTTATTTTTTTAAGAATAAATAATAATTATAAATATAATTCATTCATTATAGAGAAAAATCAACCTATAAATTGGTGGATACTTAGATTGCTAATAGTTGGCTCTTATAAATTTTTATTTTTGATAAATAATGGTGAATGTTTAAGAACCAGTTTAGTTAACCTTAAGTAAATAACTAAACTGTATTGTAATATTAATGTTAGGAGGTATGTATTTAGAATTTATAATTAAAGAAGTATTTTTATTTTAGCTTGCTTTTTATAATATCTACTTTATAGCCTCTTACTGTTCGTTGCTTATAGAGCCTACTATTTGATTTAAAGTCCAATTTAGACTCATAAATTTTCTTCCTGCATCATATTAAAGATTATAAAGAGTTATATTTATAGAATTACAACTGTTTTCTATGTGATTATAGCTAAATAAAAGTTAAGGAACTCCTGGGGGATCTTAGAAAGTAGTATTTCTATAAAACACATTAATGAAATCAGTACTGTAATCTATAAACTGCAGCTTATTTGGTAAAAAAATAATAGAATTATTTTCCATTATTTTTGAAGAGTCGCCTATTTATCAAATTAAATTAAATTTAAAATAAAAATTAAATTAAATTTTTTATAAATTTAATGAGTTGAATTGAATATTTTATAAAATTAAATTACTTAAATTAACCTAAATTTAATTTCCACTTATTTGGCATTAAGAATCTAACCCAAGCATGTCTAAAGTTGATTATTCAAATATCTGTGAGCACAAAGACTAAGGTGTATTTGATATGATACTCACCAAAGGAGATCCAAAATCGATAGTAAGCGATGGAGAATAAGCACTTAACCTTGCATCAATTACGGCAATATTTTTATAGCTGCATTAGTAAAATATATCCCTTTAATCATTTTTATTTTAGCAGATACAATGATTATTTGAATCTAATATTCTTGTTTCTTTATAACAAGTCTTACATTATTTATTTAAAATCTATGATTAATCACATAGTTAACAGCTTGGGTAGCAGGGATTGCATTATAGGCTCCAATAATATTAGCATGAATCACATGTTAGTGAAGTAAAATTACTTTAAAACCCATTCGGACAAGGGTTAATACAATTTTTGTTGTAGAGAAAGCTGTTAGGGTAACAACTTAAGCAATTGTTAGAGTCCTTTCCATAACAACTTGCACAACTATTATCACATAATTCACATTATTGGAGTAATAAATTAGCAAATTAGTTGTTATTACAAGACTATACACACTATTTTGAAGCTTACTAATAATATAATCCAGAGTTACATGTTAAACAATTATATTAAGTAGGACCATCACATGTTTTACAGGTTTAATCGCAAAGGCATTGTTTTGTGGATTAATTATAATAAATTCCAATATTGCATGATAAACAACTATTAGAAGTAGGACCATCACAAGTTTTACAGGTTGGATCACAAATACATTGTTTTGTGGATTAGTTATAATAGAGTCCAATGTTGCAAGATAAACAACTATTAGATGTAGGACCATCACAAGTTTTGCAGGTTGGATCACAAATACATTGTTTTGTGGATTAGTTATAATAAAGTCCAATAATACAAGATAAACAACTATTAGAAGTTGGACCATCACATGTTTTACAGGTTGGATCACAAATACATTGTTTTGTGGATTAGTTATAATAAATTCCAATATCGCAAGATAAACAACTGTTAGATGTTGGACCATCACAAGTTTTACAGGTTGGATCACAGATACATTGTTTTGTGGATTAATTATAATAAATTCCAATATTGCAAGATAAACAACTATTAGATGTTGGACCATCACAAGTTTTGCAGGTTGGGTCACAGATACATTGTTTTGTGGATTAGTTATAATAGAGTCCAATGTTGCAAGATAAACAACTATTAGATGTTGGACCATCACAAGTTTTACAGGTTGGATCACAAATACATTGTTTTGTGGATTAGTTATAATAAAGTCCAATCATACAAGATAAGCAACTATTAGAAGTTGGACCATCACAAGTTTTACAGGTTGGATCACAAATACATTGTTTTGTGGATTAGTTATAATAAAGTCCAATATTGCAAGATAAACAACTATTAGAAGTTGGACCATCACAAGTTTTACAGGTTGGATCACAAATACATTGTTTTGTGGATTAGTTATAATAAAGTCCAATATTGCAAGATAAACAACTATTAGAAGTAGGACCATCACAAGTTTTACAGGTTGGATCGCATATACATTGTTTTGTGGATTAGTTATAATAAATTCCAATATTGCAAGATAAACAACTATTAGAACTTGGACCATCACAAGTTTTACAGGTTGGATCACAGATACATTGTTTTGTGGATTAGTTATAATAAATTCCAATATTGCAAGATAAACAACTGTTAGATGTTGGACCATCACAAGTTTTACAGGTTGGATCACAGATACATTGTTTTGTAGATTAGTTATAATAAATTCCAATATTGCAAGATAAACAATTATTAGAACTTGAACCATCACAAGTTTTACAGGTTGGATCACAAATGATGCATTATTTTAAGGTATTATCAAAATATAATCCTGGATTGCACGTTAAGCAATTACTTGAGCTAGGACCATTACAACTTGCACAGTTCTTATCACAAATTAGACACTAATTTGATGCATGCTAATAATAAAACCCAAGAGAACATTATTAGCATATTTAATTATAATCACATGAGTCACAATTATCTTAGCACTTTTTATAAATTTTAAGTTAATGTTTTTTAGTGTAAATCATATTTATAATTTTTAAAATTTTGCTTGGTTAAAATTTAAAAAATCAGCTCAGATTTTCAGAAAAATATTTTTTTAAAATTAAAATCAAAAAAAATTTATTATGCTTTTTCTAAAAATACTTATTTGGTCTATTAATAATTTTAATTTATATATTATTTATTTTTTAATTAATTAACCAAGGTTATATTATGCCTCATTATATTAATAAATTTAATAATTAAATTTACCAATTATACGCTTAGAAAAAATTAGTTAAGATAAATTTGATATTATTTATCAAAGCTCATATTAAATGGAGTTATTTTAATTGTTAAGCTATTTATATATAAGCCTGCTTAATACACAGATTAATAATTTTAAGAATAAACCTAGTTAAATTAATCAATATATCCCATAGCGCTTAGTTTACTGACATTATTTATTTCGAATATAGATTTTAAATTATCGTTTGGAGGATATTATGTATAAAGGTAATAAAGTAAAAAGTAGGAATATATCTTTCTAGTCCTAATTTATGTATAAAAATTTATAAATATCAAATTAATATCTTAAAAACAATTGTGAATTTTCTTTAATATTAAAAATAAATTAATTTGAAATATTGATTAAGAAAAGATTAATATCTTGCTAAAATAATATATGTTTTATTAATAATTTTTTTACGAGTTATATTGTATTTTTATCTCACTATTTGAAGTACAACTACTACCTGTTAAGTAGTATTGTTAGTCATATGAATATTTTTCTGAATTTAAGCAATACGTATCTTAGAAATATTATTTCATGGTGTTTTAATCAGATTGATTTGCGGGACCTCCGTAATTAATTAAGCAAAGTCTAACTTAAGTTTATAAAAATGAATTAATAATTAAATAAATAATTCATAATAAGTTTACATTGAGGATTCTAATGATCAATATTCACATTAGTTGAGCAATCGTAAATAGGAACAGCATATAAGTGTTTTATGACTAATTAATTATTGAAATAAATAATTTTTTTTACATAAAATATCAATCAAAAATTTCACTTTGTAAAATAATCAAAAGAAACATTCTGATTTTCTAAGTTTTTGTTGTTAATTTCATTTTCAGGAAATTTAGATTAATAATTTTTTTTGATTAACTAAATTTATAAGATTAATTGATCTTTTATACCATTTAAAAGTGAGTATTCTAATATTAGTTACCAAATAATAAAAAATAAACTAATGCCATTTGAATTTATCTTAGCTTAGATTTTAATTTAACTAAATAAACCCCTCTAAAACGGTTTTTAGATGTATGAATCTTAAAAATAACCATATTATTAAGTGAGATATTTATTAGAAATGTTGGAGATTTAAAAGTAGCAGTAAATAGTTGGAAGCCTTCGACTTTAAGCCGCTCATTATTTTCTATAATTACAGAGTATTTTAATTCAAATTAAGATTGTAACAAACTACTTCTACCCAAATTAAAATTAAAAGCCACTCATTATTCCAATCCTTAATCAATCAAAAAATAGTAAATTAATTTGGTTCATTATTAAGATTATTACCCATCATTTCATCTTATGGGATATCTACAAGCTTTTAAACTAGTATACATAAAACATTTTCAATAATTTATAATTTAAATTAATACTTAAAATAACATTTTAATTGCAATTATTTTCAAATAAACCGTATTAGCACCCTAATAGTCATAATATATCTATATTTTAAACCTTCTCATAAAATAATGTGTTAAAAATTGTTACAAACAAAAAAATAAATTTAAGTTATCTATATTAGCTACAAAACCATATAATTCATAGTTCTCATATATTTTGAAAAAATTAATTTTTGGTAAAGAATCTATTATCATCATTAAGAAGAAGAATTTGATGATTACAGATAAAAATCGATTTTCTGATTATTTCTTAAAACCAATCCAACCTTTAATTTTTGAAATAAAGCTGTAGCTATTACATAAAAAATAAATATATTGATTTAAATAATTTCCGCTCATTTTTAAAACATTATTTTATGATTAAAATAATTATAAATCTGCAATTAAGCATTGGTCCTAATATATTATGATAATATGCCATACATATAATTCAATTCTAGTGTTTCTTATTTTTGAGAATTAATATTGATGAATCATTCTATTATTATTACTAAAAATAATTAGATAATTACAGTTAATAATCAATTAATCTGATTATTTCTTAAAACCTAATCCTTCTTTTAATTTTTGAAAAATAAATCAATGCCTATTGTAAAACTAATCAATATATTCATTTAAATATTTTCCTTCAATTTTTAAAATATATCTTATTTTTAACACTTTTATATTATAATTCTTTTATATAATTAGTAAAATTATTAAATAATATCATTTACTTTTTGTCTTTTTATTGTTACTATCATTTTTAACTTAAAGATACAACCATATAGTTTATTTAAATTTTAAAAATATATACTTGACATAAAATCCAACGAAAGATTAATAAAAATGGAGGTAAATAAAGCATACTTATCTAATATAGTAGTAATAGGCATATTTTTTAAATTTCATAAACCTATTTAAAAATTAAAAGCTGAATAAAAAGAATTGTTATTTTTAAATTAGTAAATTAATTATTTAAAGATGATGAATAAAATAGTAGCTTAAAAAGGAATAAAAGCAATTAAACTAACTCTCCACATTAATGAAGATCAAAAAAATCTATTTTAGGCTTTATTTTGATTCCACACTAAATAAATATCCTCTATTTTTAAGCATTAATTTGAGGAAAGGCTAGAGATTTAAAAATGGCTTTAGTTATTTTTATAAACGAATAATTTTAAATGATTGATTAAGTTTTTCTAACTTTTATGCTTGAAATTAAAAAATTATTCAAACAAGAATTATTGATTAAATAGAATAAATATCCATAATTTACACAATAAAAAACCATCCAACTATTTATTAGGAGAAAATTAACATATTTATTTGGTTCTAAATTAGAGATCCAATAAAAAATTTCATATTAAGTGATATTGATATTCTAATCATAAACGCTACCCTATACCCCAGATAAGCGCTAAGGACGGAATTACTGAGTGAGCCTAAATTTTTAAATGTTTAATTTTTATTCCAGACCTTATAACTAAGCATGATAAATTTCTTTACAAAAGATAGAGATATTTTTTTATAATAATTAGATATTAAAGTATTTAAAATTTTCAAAAACTAATATATAAAAAATTTTATAATAGTTATAAAATAACAATTTTTGAGAAACTTGCCAAAAAATAAATATCACCAATAAATAAAAGAAGAAGCTGCTAAATAATCAATTTAATAATAAAAATTACAAGATTATAAGGAGTCTATGAAACTATAGTTAGAAAATAAATTTTAAAATACATTGATTAATATTGAATGAGAGATATTTAATCATGACAAAATATTAAAAAGAGTCCTAAATTTTTATTATTAGAAGATTAAACATATGTTTGTTTGTTATAATTAGCCACTCTAAAAGAATTTAAAATAGTATAGAAAAATTAATGATGTTTTTAATTATTAAACAGAGTTTACTATTATAGTTTATATATTTGTTTTTGCATTACTATCAAACATAATATACACATATATAGAGGGAGTTAAAATAATTATTTATTGATTAAATTCTTTAGTTCTACTTATTTACGTTTAAATAAAAATAAAATATGAATTCACCCTAAAAATATAATTAAGTTCATCATTAATTAAATTTATATACAATTATGCAAATTGAACTCTTTTTTCTTAATCATCTTCTATTAGAATTTAGAAGATTTAAATTTTATAGGGAGTTAGCTTTAAATCTTCTCTTAAATATTGAGAATTATTCCTACATATATATATACCTACAGTAACTGACATCTTCTTATTAATATATTTAGGTTATCACCAAATAATGTTGTTAATTCTTAAAATGCATTTTATTTATCTCTTTTCACTTTATTGATATTAAATTGGATTTCTATTATCTAAATAGGCAGTTAATCTAAATATCTCTACTGTATTATTATTTATCAAAAGATATCTAGATGCTTAGTTATACATGTATTAAATTCTCCTTGCTCTTTATACTAAGGTGGCAAATGATTTTAATTATATTTTTCAATAATTATCTACTTTTTTTAATTTAAATAAGGCTACAGATTTTAACTAATTTTTCAATTTGTTTTATTTTATTTAATAAATACTTAGTTCTTATAATATATAAAACATAATAAATAATATTTACAGGTTTCTTTAATTTAATAGTTTTATATTTTTACATAAAGATTTGAACTAACACCCTAAGACTCATTTTGTTTTTGTACAGACTATATTTAGAAATATTAATAAGTTAATTATTTTTAGAATTTAATCTATTAAAAATGTAAGAATTACTTTATTATAAATCTTTATGATATATATATTTTTTTTTGATCTATCTCTTGAACAAAATATATGATTTTTTAAGAAAAAATATAGTAATTTTTAAAGAAGTAATTTAATTTTCATTAATTTTTAGGATGAGCTTTATTAAAATTTTGAATGAATAAAAATTAAAATATTTTTTATGAAAACCATAAATTATAAAATTAATTTTGTATATTATAAAGTGAATTTATAAAATTGCTTCTTATACAATTAATATTTATTTTTATTATCTTTTCTCAGTTTTCTTCATTTTAGCTAAATTTAACTTTTTTCTTAAATATTCTTAAAACAGAGATTAATCCAATCCCTACATCTAGAATTTATAGAATTGAAGTACATACATGTTATTTGGGAAAGCAGATCTCGCAAGCTATATATTATTTAAAATTATTTTCTAAGTATCGCACTGTAAACTATACTATAGTAGTGAGCTAATAATATATATTTTTAAATATAATTTATTTATTTTTAAAAAAAAATAACACCTTTCCATCAAGTATTTAAATAACTCCATACTTTGATCTAAGTTGGAGTTAAGTAATAAAGTTATAAATTGTTTTAATAAAAACTATTATTGTTATTATATTACTTTATTTAACTCTAAAATTACTACAAGGTCTATAAATCATTATTAGGTTGTTTTTATTTCTGATCAAAAACATTAAATATATTTCTTGTGTAAATTTCTTTTATTAATTTAATAAGGCAATTTAATATATTTAGATTATTATAGATAATATTTCATTTAAACTCTAAGGACATATACATAATATTGAAGGAAAAATATAATATCTAAATAGGAATATTGATGATAAGGATCAAGGATATTGTTAAAATAGTTATAATTCTACTGACTATAATAGCATCAACTCTTTAAAATGGTATTTATTTTTAACCATTTTTGTTACAAATTTAAATAATTTAAAATAAAAAAAAGATAATTGCAATTAAGAAATAGTGGAGAATTTAATAACATAAGGGTTTTAAGTTACATGCGATTCGCAATCAAATATTATAGCAGACTGCAATCACAAGGATATGAATGATATTTAGTTGAATTTAACAAATTTAAACCTAAGAGGTGGAATTTAATTTGTTAATATCAATAACATTTAGTTTTCGCTAATTTAGATTCAAGATACATATATGAGCAATTAGTCAAATTCTATGGGTTTATTTTGTATAGATAATGGTAACATAATCACAATTTAAAACTTTATCATCAAATACACAAAGCTTTCTTATTCTGGTTAAACCTAAATGATATAGATTAAAAACATAAATATATTAACAATATAAAATTATAGTATTACTGAAAATAGTGAAACAAATGCTACATTTAATTTTTTAATTTTAGACATCTAAGATTAAATTAAGATATCTTAATTAAATGTTAATGTTTAAACAAAGTTAGGATCTGTGGATTTAGGTATTAAAAGCACTAATAGTATTGCAATAGATAATTTAAATTTAATATAATAGAATTAAGTGATTTAATTTTTATTTAGTTCTTAAAATATACAGATTGGCTAATTTGATATAAAAGTTATATCTAATACTCTTAGTTATGTAGGTTCTGCTGTAAATATTTTTTAAGACTACAAATCAATTAATATAAAGACAATAAATATAATTTAAGTTAAAGATTTATAGTTATCTCTATTTTAATTTTGTTCTACTTATCAAAGTAAAGATGCAACATAATTTAATAATATTAGTATAGACTCAATTGTAGTTTAAAATTTTTCAAGAGGGAAACAAAAAACATCTATCTAGTCTATTGAGAATGATTATGGTATATTTTTAAAATAAAAAACAAACAAATTAACATTTTAAATATTAAATAGCAGTGGGAAAGCCCGTTCTCTTTGACTTAAGTTGTACTGGCATAAGCAACGCATATAAACAAAATCTAAATATTTAAAGAATTGATGTTTATTAATATAATATCTAAAATGCTTTATTCATGGTCAGTTTCAGCAGTATAAATACAGTTATTAATCAAATTGTTTTTCATTAATAAGATTAAAAAGTATTTAATCTATGGAATTCTAATGGAATGTTCGTTTTTCAGGGTAGCTCATAAACTAATAGCTAATTAGAGATCAATAATATAGATTTCTCTTAAATAAATTTTGTAAGTGCATAGAATGGCCTCATAAGTGTGAGTTAATTTTCTTCTTTGTCGATTTCTAATGTAAATGTCAGTTCATCAGAACACCTTCAATCCTATCAAGGTGGTTTATTTACGATTAACAATGTTGATAATGTTAAAATTAGTAATATTGTTGCTACTATTTATCCATCGTGCTAATTTAAAAGCATGTTTGGAGGTTTGATTTATATAAAAACTTCGCAAAATACAGAAATCACAAATTTATCTTTTAATGATTAAAATTAATTTTCAGATGAGGTTCAACATTAAGGAACATAAGGAGGAATAATATATATTTATACTGATAATTAATCATACTTAGCTCTTTAAGAAGTTAAAGCTTAAGGTGAATTTATTTCTACTGCTGATGGAGCATTTGCATATATATCATGTATAAATGCCTTACTGGAAGATATTTTTATCTCAGAATTTACATCATTAAAAAATGGCGGAGCATTTTTCTTAGATTGTTAAGTTATATTAACTAACGTTTAGCTGATTAGAAATAAAAGCTAATTTGCAGGAGGAGCTATTTTTGGCGGATTAATTGCCTCAGCTTAAGACGTAATTATCAAAGAAAACTAATCATTATTTGGAGGAGGAATTTATTTAGCAAATATGCTTTCTTATTATTAAGATATAAAATTTGAGTCTAATTTGGGATATATTAAAGGAGATGATACATGCAAATATATTGCTGAAATAAAAATAAAGTAATTTTCTGAATATAATTAATATTTAGAACCACCATACCAAATCAGGAATTATACTTTATTATATTAAGATGATGGTGAATCGTATATAGTAAATAGTGTTTATAACGGACTGACTTATTTTGTTGTTTTCTCAATGCGTATATAAGATGAATCTGATTGGATTGAATATACATAAAATGATTTTGTTTTAGAAAATAGACTGAATGACTTAACTCCCTAAATATAAGGTGAAGATATTTTCAATCAAGCACCAATCTAATCTATATAAACGATTCCATTAGAAACAAATGAATTTTTCTATTCTTTTTCTTTTTAATATGATAGCAGCCAAACATAATTTTTTGGACTATTTTTTCCTTTTAACACTACTTAGTAACCTAAAACCTTAATTTTTACAATTTTATCAAATATTACTTCTAATTGTACTAATGGAATGATACAATAGACTTTTAAAGGTTCTCAATATTGTTAATATTGTGTTGATTCTGTTGTATATCAAAATTAAAGTAAAAAAATACCAACAAAATGCCTTTCATGCCCTAAAGATTATTTTGAATCATGCTATGCAGATTTTTCTTCACTAAAATAAGGGTTTTGGAGATAGAACCTTACAGTAGACTCTTCATAAATTTTCCCTTGCTCTATAAATAGATTTAACTGCATAGGAGGAAATTATACAGGTAATTTTTTATTAAATCACTACAAAAATTCATTAAAATATTTTTAATTTATTTTAAATCATATTTATGAAATTTAAATAAAAAATAAATTGGATGAGTTTTATTAATAAATTTTATTTAAGATATCAAAAAAAATAATTGTTAAATTTTAAATAAAAATCTAATAACTATTGAAATATAGCAAATTTAAAAAAGTTTTTCAATTAAATTTATTTAATTTTTAAAGGTGACAATATATGTGCTGAGGGGCATATTGGAGTTGAGTGCTCTGAATGTGACCTATACGATTAAATGGGAAATGGATCATTTTGCAGAAAAAACATCTACTAATGTACTTAGTGCGATGAAATTTCTGGCAATATCATAAAAAGTATCATACTTTTGGTAATCGTATTTATTGTCATATTAATTATTTTCAAAACAAACTTCAGATAGTAAAGGAATTATATTTATAAGAAGTACCTATCTGACATGAAAATAATTTATTTAGGAAAATCTTACTATAGATTAGGTTAAAGTGGTTCTTATATCAAAATTCTTTCCTTTTATTTCTAAATTATCAATATATCTTCTTATTTTTATGGAGAGAAATCATGGGCAAATATTTTTAATTTCTAATATGGATTCTATAATCCAGTGGCAGACTCTGCTTTTTCTTTTGATTGTTTTCTAGCTAAAATAAATGAAAGTACTGATTCAATTATGTATAAAAAGATAACAATAGTAACTATAGCTCCATTTTGCATAGTTTTTATTTGTTTGATTCCAAGTGTTTTGAACATGCTATTTTGCAAATCAAGTATTAAAAATTTCTAATATTCTGCTTCACTAATTATCTCTTATGGTTTTACAAATCTCTTTTGTATTCCAGTAATAGATGTGCTAACTTCAGGAATGCTCTGCCGTACTTTTAATAATGGTCAATCATATTCAATACTTGATTTTAATATTGAATGTAATGATACAGATCGACTAGTCTTTTTATTTAGTTTTGTGATTCCATTTATTTTAGTTTACTCTGTTGTTATTCCAGGAATTTTATTTTACATTCTTTACAAAAATCGTGAGAATCTTGATAAAATCAGTTTCCGCTTTTTGTTAGGTTTCTTGTATGCAGACTTTAAGCAATAGTTTTATTATTGGGAGTATTTAAGGTTTATTTTAAAATTAATATTAATCATGACAGTATATAGTTTCCTATCATTTACTTAACTAATTGGTTTTGTTTCTCTTGCAGCACTTATACTTTACTTAATATTTCTAGTAAGAAAATATCCTTATTGCACCAAAAAGCTAAACGAAATGGAAGTAAAGTCTATTGTAATAGGCAGTCTATTTTTGATAGCTTAAATGACTAATTTTTCACTGTATGAGTAAGATTTAGCTCAAAAACAAAAGAATTAAAGCATGAACTCTTATAACGTCTTCTCATAAGTCTTAATTGTTTGCACAAATATATTGTCCCTCCTATTTATAGCTTATATGGTAGGTTAGATATGTATCTCAATTCTATAACCTCATCTTTATAAACTTTAGGATTATAGATGTTATAAATTTATATAAAAATATTTAAGAGTATTAAGATTCAAGAAATACACTGAAAGAAAAAGAAAAAACATTAAGAAACTTTAAATGGTATTTAAAATAATAATTTAAAATAGTATAAATGATATTCAAATGTAGTGTTTTGTTTCATCAAAGTCTTAAAGTTGCTTTAAAGAATCTGAATCAATTTTATAACAAGAAAAATAATAGTAAAAAGATAATGATGATTAACTACTATACTAATACACATAAAAATAAAATTCTTAAGAATCTAACAGCGATTTAAATAAGTTAATATAAATTGAGGAATAATAATAAAATTATGAATTACTGCAGAAGTAAGATATTTAGTTATGACAAATTATTTAACATTAATATTATCTTATAAATTTTTGTTAAAAATAAAAGAATATATTTATGTCTTCAAAACAATAAATATTAATAATTAATATTTAGATTCATTTATTTTTAACAAATTCATATTTTATGTTTTATGATATAAAAATATTTTTTATTTTTCTAATGTTTAATTTTAAAAAATTAGATTTTTTAAAAGAATTTATTTTTTATTTAATAAAAAAATTATTTTGTTTTATATCCTATCAAAAATTTTCAATTAAATTTTTTTTATAAAATACACAAATTTCTCTTATAAATTGATTAAATTTAATTATTGCCATGTAAATCGATAGAGATAATTTTTCTTTATCTAATCCTATATATTTTTACTGAATTACCATTAGTATCTCTTCTTATTAAAAAAATTAAGTAGATCAATGAATTTATCAATATAAACCAGTAATTAATTATTTTTAGTACGAACTATATATTTTTTATAATTTTAGTTATGTTGTTTTTAAAACCTTATGAACAAACAATAAATAATTTGTAAATTTTATTTAACTATTTATTTGTTGATTAATCTTATTATATTTTCTGTAAATTTTCCAAAAAAAAAAAAGAAATATAATTTAAAAGCCTCTTTTCTTTTATTCGTTTTAAACAAAAATAAGTGATTTACCTTTCCTTTAAATAAATTTAATGTATGATGAATATAGCTATTTTGGCTTATGAATATTTAGTTTTAATTACATAGTGTTTACAGTTTTTAACAAATACTCGTGTCTGATCAAAAATTATATCCAACAAACTGATATCATGTTATTTTTTTTTATTATCAAGTAATTAATTTTTTTTAATTATCTTATTTATTTTCTGAGATGATAAATTTATATAGATAATTAAAAGATAGAAAAAGAAGTAGAAATAGAATATCAATTAATCTTTATCTTGAAAAAGTTGATGAATATAAAAAATATAAATATAATAGCTGTAATTCTACTATCTTTTATTAGATTAGCTCTCTAAGATGGTATTTTAAACTATTTTATATTAGAATATGTAAATTTATTCAATTTTTAAAAAAGATAGTTGTAATAGTTAAGTTGTAAATGCTTTAATAGGATAAGGATTTTTAGTTAAATGCGATGAATAGTTCAATATTATAGCTGATTGCAATCATTAAGATTTAACTGGTATTTGGCTGAATTTAACAAACTTTAGGATGAATGGAGGGATATAATTTGTTAATGTGAATACCATTTAATTTTCCTTAATAATTATTGAAGAAGTATACATCATTAATAATTCCAACTCTAAAAAAATAATTTAGATAGATAATGGAAAATCAATTACAGTACAAAATTTAAAAATTAAATACCAAAAATATGTTGATGTATGGAAATCATAAGAAATAAATATTTAAAATGTAAACTTTTTAACTATTTAGAATTTAGAATTTAGCATAAAAATTGATGTCAACTAATTGATTAAAATATTATTTCAAAATATCATGGATTCAATAAAAATATCTTAATTTTTAGCTAATGTTAAAAATACACAATAAACACTTTACTTAAGTTTATAAAGCAAATAAAATTTGATGATAGACTATTTAGGTTTAAATGAGGAATAAAATAGTATTCCGACGCTAATATTTGAATCTCAAAATATTTCTATTAATTAGTTTGACTTAAGTTATGTGGGAAAGTACAATCAATATAGCTCTCTTACAGTTGTTACTTTTCAAGGCTACAGTCAAGTTTATTTGAAGACTCTGAATCTTATTTAAGTAAAAGATCTGCAACAATCTTTGCTATAATTTTGCTCTTATCAAAATAGCTAAAGATCTCAATAAGTTAATGTTAAAGTTAATATTGATTAAATCAACATCTAAAAAATTTTTGTAGCATAAAAAAAGGTTTCTGCTTCATCAATATTTACTGGACTGGGTATTTATATTAATTTATCAATAAATTCATTAAAATTATTATAATTTATTGATTTATTCTTAAAAAAAATAAATAGAGATAAAACCTGTGCTATTTGATTTAAACTGTGATGATTCCACAGAATTTCTAATGCAAAATGTATAAATTAAAAGAATTGATGTATTTTCTTATAATGTCAGATACGGTTTATTATTAATCAGTAACAGCGGTTAGTCTACACTTATAGATTCAATTGTGTTTCATGACTCAAAAGATTAGAAGGTTTAAAATTTATGGAATTCTTATGGAATGTTTGTTTTTTATGATAGTTAAAATTTAGGCAGTTCCCTCTAAATCAATAATATAGAGCTTCCTTAAATTAATTACATTAGTGGGTAAAATGGAATTATAAGTGTAGATAGATATAAAAGTGTTCTTATTTCTAATATTAATATTACTTCATCACAGTATTTTCAATCATATTAAGGTGGTCTAATAACTGTTAATAATGCTAATAATGTTAGTATTTTTAATATTTCTGCTATTATTTATCCATCATGCTAATTTAAAAGTATGTTTGGAGGTTTAATTCATGTCTAGGCATCACTAAATACTAATATATCTAATTTTTACTTTAATTATTAAAATTAATTTTCTGATGAAGTGTAACATTCAGGAAATCAAGGAGGCATTCTTTATATATATGGTGGTGATCAATCAATAATTAATTTATCTCATATCTACTCATAAGGTTTACTCAGTTCTTCTGCTGATGGTGCCTTTTCATATTTACAATGTTAGAGTGCTTTATTGCAAGATATTTATGTGTCAAATTTTACTTCATTAAAAAATGGTGGAGCATTTTTCTTAGATTGTGCTATTTAAATGAATAGGGTGCTGCTTCTGGGAAATAAAAGCCTTTTTGCAGGAGGAGCTATTTTTGGAGGAAAGATTCTACCTGCTTAAGAAGTTTTTATTAAAGAGAATGAGTCATTATTTGGCGGTGGAATATATTTGATGACTAAGAAAATTATACTTGAAGGTATTATTTTTGAAAATAATTTAGCCTTGATAAAAGGTAACGACGTGTGTAAATTTATTACAGATATTAAAATCACATAAATAGCTGAATATAATTAATATTTAGAACCACCATATCAAATAAAGAAATATACTTTTAAAAATGAGTTTGATCAAGGTGATTATCAAACAGATAGAATGTATAATGGATTAACTTATTTTGCTGCTTTTTCTGTCAAATTAGAGGGTGAGCTTGACTGGATCCTTGATATAAAAAACCCGAACGTCATAATACATAATTTAAATGACCTAACACCAATAGTGATTGGGCAGGATATTTTCAACTAAATCCCAATATAAGCTACATAAACGATTCCATTAAAAATAAACAAGCTTTTTTTTTCTTTTTCTCTATAATATGAAAGTACAGAAACATAATTTTATGGACTTTTTACTCTTTTTAATACCAGTTATATAGATTATCTACCTGGATTTATTATAGAATCAAATATTACTTCCAATTGCTCTAACGGAATGATACAATAGACTTTTAAAAAATCTCAATATTGTTAATATTGCTTAGATTCTGTAATATATTAAAATAACGCAAATAAGATAGCAACCAGATGTCTTTCATGCTCAAAAGATTATTTTGATTCATGCTACGCCGACTATTCCTCATTAAAATAAGGTTTTTGGAGATAAAACCTTACCGTAGATTCATCATAAATCTTCCCTTGTTCTATAAGCAGATCTAACTGTTTAGGAGGAAATAAAACAGGTTATTTTTATTTATAATTAAATATTTTCATTATTCATAACTATTCCTTGTATTTTTTAATAAACTAAATACATCTAAAATTTTTGACAAATAAATAAATAATAATTTATTTGTAAAATCATTACTTAACTAATACCAGTTATTTGTTGAATTTTTATTAAAATCAGTTTTTTTAGTATACCATATTATATTTGAATAATTATTTAAGAACTAATAGGTCAGAAATTTTACTGCAGTTATCATTTTTAAAAATTCCTCATTATTTATGATTATTATTAGCTTCAATTAATGTTGAAATATTTTTTAAAATATAAAGGAGATTTTATATGCGCAGAAGGTCATATTGGAGTTGAGTGTTCTGAATGTGATCTGTATAATAAGTTAGGTAATGGATCATATAGTAGGAAAAATTTATCTTAATGCACTAAATGTGAGAATATTTCGAATAATATTATCAAGATTATATCCCTATTAATTTTAGTATTTATAGTAATATTAATCATTTTCAAAACAAATTTTAGATAGTAAAAAAATTACATTTACAAGAAATATTTATCAGATATGAAAATCATCTATTTAGGAAAATCATACTACAGACTAGGATAAAGCGGTTCTTATATCAAGATTCTTTCCTTTTATTTCTAAATTATCAATATTTCCTCTTATTTTAATAATGATTATGGATGGACAAAAGCTTTTAGCTTTTAGTATGGTTTATACAATCCAGTGGCAGATTCTTTCTTTTCTTTTGATTGTTTTTTATCTAAAATAAATGAAAACCCTGATTCAATCATGTACAAAAAGATGGCAATAGTAACCCTAACACCTTTTTGCATAGTTTTTATTTGCATAATTCCAAGTCTTTTGAAGAAGTTCTTTAGCAAATCAAGCATTAAAAATTTCTAATATTCTGCATCTCTAATTATCTCTTATGGTTTTACGAATCTCTTTTGCATTCCAGTAATAGACGTGCTAACTTCAGGAATGCTCTGCCGTACTTTTAATAATGGCCAATCATATTCAATACTTGATTTTAATATTGAATGTAATAATACAAATCGACTAGTCTTTTTATTTAGCTTTGTGGTTCCGTTTATTTTAGTTTACTCTATAATTATTCCAGGGATTTTGTTTTACCTTCTTTACAAAAATCGTGAGAATCTTGATAAAATCAGTTTTCGCTTTTTGTTAGGTTTCTTGTATGCTGACTTTAAGCAAAAGTTTTATTATTGGGAATATTTAAGGTTTATTTTGAAATTAATATTAATCATGACAGTATATAGTTTCCTATCATTTATTTATCTAATTGGGTTTGTTTCTCTTGCAGCACTGATACTCTATTTAATATTTCTAGTAAAAAAATATCCTTATATTACTAAAAAGCTTAATGAGATGGAAATCAAATCAATTGTAATAGGTAGTCTGTATATGATAGCTTATATGATTCATTATTCTTTACGAAAATAAGATTTAGCTCAAAAATAAAATAATCAAAGCATTGATTATTACAACACATTTTCTTAAATATTAGTAGCTTCTGCAAATTTATTGTCACTAATATTTATAGCTTATATGATAGGTTAGATATGTGTTTCAATTATGCAGCCTTTTCTTTATAAACTTTAAGATTACAAATGCTATTTATGGATATAAAAATATGTGAAAGCGCTAAGGTACAATAAATACACTGAAAAAAAGAGAAAAAATATAAAGAAAGTTTAGCTTGTCTTTAAAAAAATAATTTAGAATAATAATAATGACTTTCAATTGCAATTATCTATTTCTTCAAACACCTTAAGTGATGTTAGAAAAATAAATCTTGAGTAATATAATTAATAATTGTAGTAAAATCAATTAAGTTACAACTAGTAACATGGATATGAGGTACAACAATAGATTCATTAATCATCTTATAGTGATTTAAATTAGTTTTAAGATTAATAATAACAAAATTATGAGTAATTATCAAAATAAAATATTTAACTATGAAATAAAAAACTATAAAAAATGAAGTAATTAATTAATGTTGACCTTATATTTTTGTATAATTTATTTATTTGTTAAATTTCTTTAAAACTACATATGAAACTTATTAAATCTAAAATAAAAAGTAAATAAAAAAATAAATTCTTAAATAAAAATTTTTAAATAAGCTTAAAAAAAATTAATTTTTGAAATAAATAAATATAAATTTCATGATAAGAAATGCTTATTTATTAAAATTACTAGAAATTATTAAATAATTACCCAAAAAAAAATTTTGATTTAAAAAATATTATAACATAATCAAATAATTTTTTAATTAGCTAACATAAAAATAACCCTCCTCTCTTTTATTATATTCTTAATACTTTTTAATTAATTAAATCAATAATTTTTTAAGCACAATAAACATTTTTTTTCCAAATGCAATAAACTTTTAAGACAGTCAATATGGCAAATATGATTCTATTTATCTAAGCATTATTCAGAGTGAGTCATTTGCTCTTCATAAAATATTCTTCTTAGACAAATATAGCATTTAGGAAATTTAAGGCTTTCTTTTTAATTTGCATACACATAAAGAAGCTTCCATTCTACCATATTTGATTATCCGTTTTCTTTTACTGGATCATATGTAGTATATTTATCATTACATGCTTCAAGTATTTTGGATTATACTTTTCTCTCAACTCCATTTTCTATTTTTAAGCCAAACCAGGAATATTGACAGTTTACGAAACCACATGTAATTACTTATGGAAGTATACTACATCCTGGGCAATTTATTTTTTATGATTTATCAGCTACTATTTCTACAAAGATGTAGCCTATTTTTATGATAACTTATTTTTTAAAGTACTTGCAACTAGAATTACGGCAAATAGCTTCAATATTTAATCCATCAGTAGCTTATCTATATTTTGGTGCATGTTCAGAAAATTCTACTTCTTTTTTAGATTTTTCATTTTCAAGGTTAACAAATAGTTTTTTTTCTTCAGGACATCCACCACCTCTCAACCTAAGTACTAAATTTATAATATCCCCATCATCTATTTCATACATATCTAAAGAATAATCGTTTTCAATTTCTTTACCCTAAAAGATTAATCTCTGCTGATCTATAGGAATGCCTTCAGAATCTTAGATGTGGTATTTTAAGATCTCTACTGAATCATACAATTTACACTTCAACTAAATTTATTTTCCAGTGAGAGTTTTTATTTAAATGTTTAAAAATTTATTTTCTTATTTATGTTTTTCTAATGACTTTTATTTAGGCTACTACTATATTTCAACAGTTTTTTTTAATGTCTAAACAAGATGTACAACGCAATCTCTTTATAAATTGTAAAAATACAATTATTAGTCATCTTCTAATTATTATCCTGCATAAATTAACCTCTACTAGGTTGGGGAAATTTCAAGTTATTCTGAAATTTAGTTCTTTAACTACTCTACTTTCTGATTAAGTTTGCATTTTAGTGCTAAAGTTTACCCTGTGAGAGTTTTAATATTTATTGATATCTCACCATCTTATTAAATTGGATTAAATTTTATTTTTGCGCCTGGTTTTAAGACAAGATGTATAATACTGCCATCCTTAATCTCATAATTGTTCAAAGTAAAATTATCTTCTAGCTACCTTCCACAAAATATAAGCTTCATAAATTCACATTCTACTTCTGATAAAGAAGATAATTTTTGTTTTATTTAGTCAATAGTATTATTTCCATCAGCTCCTAGATCATATTATGCTCCTGACAAAGATTTTATTGTAAGAATCATTTCCTCATCATTGTTTAATTTGATATTTAAAGTGTCTCCTATCATCTCAGTGACGATTCTACCTTATTCTTCTGGGTAATATTTATTGTATAAATCTTTTGCTTCTTATTTTGTAAAGTTGCTTTTGATTTAAGTTTGCACATCTTTAATTTGAGCCTTGATAAAATAGTAAGAGTAGAGTTTATCTCCATTTTTCACTCCTGAATGAGCAAACGTTTCATTTTTAGAAATTAATTAATCTCCCAAATAAATGTCTGTCCTATGTGCAAAGTTAAATAATTGAATATTGTCTGTTACTTTCAAATTTAAATCCACATATATTTCTTTATCATCATAAAATATTTTATCATTTGCTACGAAAAGATTAGCTAAAGAATAAGAGGAAAATGGATTCTTCAAAGTCTAAGATTCACTCAGTAAGTAAAGCTGTTTCTCATTTATATTTAATTTTTTTGAGAGATTCTCTAGTAAATTTTTTTGCGTTGTCGCTATTGGTAATTCAAAGTGATAAGTTTCTTCTTAAAATTTAACATCAATTTCAAAAATGTATTTTTAAGGAAAAAAATAAAAAGGGAATAGATTGAAATGTGAACTGATTAACTACTCATTTTCATCTTATTTAGATAGATTTTAAATTTAATTTCTTATTCTCTCCATGCGCCAAAATTTATGGTTAAAGCTATAGACATTATTTGCTTTCTCTAATAGCTCTTTTATAGATAAGCCTTCTAATTCTTCTTGACTCAGTTAAATAGTAAAACTATCATTTGGCTCTTATAGGCATATAAAGAATTTTTTAACTTTATTCTCTTCAACTTATGGTATTTCTAATTCCATCAAAGTTTTTTTAATAACTAATTTAGTGAATTTATTTTTAAATATAGATTATAATTATTTGTAAACATTAGATTAGCTTTTGAAATGTATCTATGAAAGATAGGATGATTTATCTAGCTCTTTATGAATCCGATGAAATATAACAATAAAACATCATGCCCTTTTGAAATTAATAAACATCTTATTTAATAGAGATTTATCTTATTTATTAAGTAAATAAACAATCAAATATGTTGAGTATTCTTCACTAAATGTATAAAAAAAGTATCTTTTTATGAATATAGTAGTTTAAAAATGTATTTTTTCATATTAAAATTTAGTTTAATAATATATTATTTAATTTTTTTTTTTTATTCAATATATTTTAACCATATCTATTTCTTAGTTAAGTTTGAGGTTGTAAGACACTTTAATTTGTTTTTATAATTAATAAGCAACCCTAACCAAATCTTATATTTCAAAAATATCAATAGTGAGCGCAAAGTAAATTTGTTTCTATATTTAATTAAACAACCCTAATAAGATTTTATATTTCAAAAATGCCAACAGTACTTAGTTGATTTGTAAATTTTAATAGTAAAAAATTGCTTATTAAAAAAATAATTATAACAAATAAGAAGCATCATTTATTTTTTAAACAAAAGTAAATTTTAAAATATTACCTTAAAATCAATTGATAATTGAATTAAAATAAAGATATTATATAAATTAACAAATAATATCAATTTTTATTTTGTTTTAATAAAAAATATTTGGTTTTGTATAATACTTTAATTCAAAAGAACTTTATAAATTGTATATACCACAAGATTAAGATTATTTCTTTATTAATTATCTAAAAAAATTTCTAAAAATTAGCTTATAAATTTTTTTTTTGGTAATGTTTTTTTGAAATTATGAATATTTATTTAATGATATATGCACTAAGTAAATATTTGATAAAAGATAATTCATAAAAATCTTCATAATAACTTAATTTCTGATATGATATTAAATATTTATAAATAGAAAACTAGTTTAAATTTAAAAATATTTTATTTTCCTCTAAATTACTTTTATAGAACAATAAAATCAAACTGTAAATTAAACACTTTCAAATATATTATAATCTTCTTCATTCATTATATTCTTAATACATTGTTAATTAAATCAATAATACTTTAAACATAATAAACATTTTTTTTCTAAATGCTATAAACTTTAAAGACAGTCAATATGGTAATTGTGATTTTATTTATCCAAGCATTATTCAGAGTGAGTCATTTCCTCTTCATAAAATATTCTTCTTAGACAAATATAGCATTTAGGAAATGTAAGGGTACTTTAATTTGCAAATACATAAAGAAGCTTCCATTCTACCATATTTGATTATCCGTTTTCTTTTACTGGATCATATGTAGTATATTTATCATAACGTGCTTCAAGTATTTTGGATTATACTTTTCTCTCAACTCCATTTTCTATTTTTAAACCAAACCAGTAATATTGACAGTTTACGAAACCACATGTAATTACTTATGGAAGTATACTACATCCTGGGCAATTTATTTTTTATTAGTTATCAGCTACTATTTCTACAAAGCTGTAGCCTATTTTTATGATAACTTACTTTTTAAAGTACTTGCAACTAGAATTAAGGCAAATAGCTTCAATATTTAATCCCTTAATAGCTTGTCTATATTCTGGTGCATTTTCAGAAAATTCTACTTCTTTTTTAGATTTTTCATTTTCAAGGTTAACAAATAGTTTTTTTTCTTCAGGACATCCACCACCTCTCAACTTAAGTACCAAATGTATAATATCCCCATCATCTATTTCATACATATCTAAAGAATAATCATTTTCAATTTATTTATCCTTAAAGATTAATCTTTGCCAATCTAAAGGTAAGCCTTCATGATCTTAGATGCGGTATTTTAAGATCTCTACTGAATCATACAATTTACACTTCAACTAAAATGATTTAGCGATAGTTTTTATTTAAATGTTTATATATTTATTTTCTTATTTATGTTATTTTTATGATTATTATTTAGGCTACTACTGTATTTCTATATCTTTTTTTAATGTCTAAGCAAGATGTACAACACAATCACTTTATAAATTGTAACAATACAATTATTAGTCATCTTCTAATTATTATTCTGCATAAATTAACTTCTACTAGCTTGGGGAAATTTAAAATTATTCTTAAATTTAGTTTTTTAACTAGTATACTTTTTGATTAAGTTTGCATTTGAAGGCTAAAGTTTAACCTGTGAGAGTTTTAATTTATATTGATATCTCACTTTCTTGCAAAATTGAGTTATCTTTTATTTTTGTTGGTTTTACTAAAATTAAATTTATAGTGCTTTCATCCTTAATCTTATAATTGTTCAAAGTTAAATTATCTTCTAGCTACCTTTCACAAAATATAAGCTTCATAAATTCACATTCTACTCCTGATAAAGGTGATAATTTTTGTTTTATTTAGCCAATAGTATTATTTCCATTAGCTCCTATATCATATTATGCTCCTGATAAAGATTTGATAAAAAGCATCATTTCCACATCATTATTTAATTTGATATGTAAAGTGTCTCCTATCATCTCAGTGATGATTCTACCTTATTCTTTTGGGTAATATTTATTGTATAAATCTTTTGCTTCTTATTTTGTAAAGTTGCTTTTGATTTAAGTTTGCACATCTTTAATTTGAGCCTTGATAAAATAGTAAGAGTAGAGTTTATCTCCACTTTTCACTCCTGAATGAGCAAATGTTTCATTTTTAGAAATTAATTAATCTCCTATATAAATGTCATTTCTATGCGCAAAGTTAAATAATTCGATATTATCTATTACTTTCAAATTTAAATTTACATATATTTCTATTTCATCATAAAATATTTTATCATTAGCTACAAAAAGATTAACTTAAGAATAAGAGGAAAGTTGATTCTTCAAAGTCTAAGATTCACTCAGTAAGTAAAGCTGTTTCACATTTATTTTTAATTCGTTTGAGAGATAATATAGTAATTTTCTTTAATCTGTTGCTTTTGGTAATTCAAAGAGATAACTCTCTTCTTAAATTTAAACATTTATCTTAAAAAATTTTATAGGAACAAAATAAAAAGGGAATAGATTGAAATATGAACTGATTAACTTCTCATTTTTATCATATTCAGATACATTTTAAAATTAATTTCCTATTCTCTCCATGTGACAAAATTTATGGTTAAAGCTATAGACATTATTTGCTTTCTTTAATAGCTCTATTATGGTTATGTTCTGCAATTCTACTTGGCTCAGTTCAATAGCAAAACTGTCACTTGGCTCTTTTAGGTTTATAAAGAATTTTTTAACTTTATTCCCTTAATCTTATGGTTTTTCTGATTCCATCAAATTTTTTTTAATAACTAAATTAGTGTATTTATTTTTAAATAATGATTATAATTTTTTATACGCATCAGATTTGCTTTTGAAATGTATCTATGAAAGATAGGATGATTTTTATAGTTATCTATATATGAATCTGATGAAATATAATAACAAAATATCTATTTCTTTTATAATTAATAAATATCTTTCTTATAAGAGATTTTTCTTTTATAATTAATAAATATCTTTCTTATAAGAGATTTATCTTTTTTATTAAGTAAATAAAGAATCAAATAAGATGAGTATTCTTCTTTAAATGTATAAAAAATGTACTTTTTTATGAATTTAGTTGTTTAAAAATGTATTTTTTCATATTAAAATTTAATTTATTTTATATAATGTTTTAATTTTATATATTCAGAAATTAAATATCATCAACTGTGTTGGTCCAGACGGTGATGTTTTATTTAATTTTTATGATTTTTAGCTAACTAATTTTGTATATTCCCTGATCTGAAAATGTTTAAACTGATTCTAAAATATTGTATATTAATATATAAAATAAGATAAGTCCTCTCTCTATATTGCGCTGATAGCAAAAGAAATAAAATGGAAATTATTTTTTAATTTTAAGAGTTGCTATAATAAATATAATAAAAAATTTTGATAGTCATCAAAATAAAAGAGATAGATGATTACTTGTTTATTTTAAATATCCAATATTACTTAAAGATGTTAAGAAAAAAGATCATTTAAGAAAAGAGAGGAATATATTAAATATTCTAACATGATTATATAAAATATTAAGTATCAAAATTAACTTTCTGTATGATTTGTGTATATTTTAGAAAGCTATTAGACAAGATTTGATAATTAATAAGAATATTAAAATGTTTGAGGACAAATAGGAATTAGAAGATACTTTATGTGAAGCATTTCAAAACAATTACCTTAGGCTAGGTTTGCAAGAAATCTCTAAATATATTTATGCATTAGATGTATTATGTAAATAAAAGGCTTAAGTGAGATTAAGATAGTTAGCTTCAGTCCATTGCAGAATTTGCCTAAATATGATAAGTAAAGATGATTAAGAATAGAATTAGATTATTAAATTAAATTGTTAATGTAATGATTACTGCCATAAACTATGTTTAAAATAATTAATTCTTCAAAATAAAGATGAATTTGAAAGCATAGAAAGAATTGAGGAGATTATAAATTAAAATATTAAATGCAATTATGGATGCGTTAATAATATTTTTAGCGTCTTTATGATTAAACAAGTGCTTTCTGCCAAAGAAATCCAAATTTATTTGTTTAATTACTCTGAAAGTTAGAAGTAAAAGGTGATAAATGAATAAAAAGAGCTAGAATTAGAAAAGTAGAAATAAGTCATTAATTTTGAATGCCTAATTTGTATGGAAGATCTTGATTTAAATGTGAATGGCTATATTTTAAAGTGTGGATGCTAATTTTGTAGAGATTGTTTAAAATAAGGTATAGTAGAAGCATTAAATGGCAATATAAATTTTGTATTTGAAAATATTTTTTGTCCAATGGAGAACTGCAAAAAAGTATTAGACTTTGATGATATTAATTCTATTCTTAAAGATGACAAGCAATTGCTAGAAAAGTTAGAGTATAAAAATATCATTTCTACTTTTTAATAGGCTAAAAGAGAAAACCCAGATATATAGGAAGTACTTATAGTTTGTCCAGGAAAATATAAAATTAATAAAAATGATGATTCTAAAATAATTATAATTCCATAAGATTAAATAGAAAAATAGAGATAAGGAAAAGGTAACATTCCTTTGGAACAAAATGAGATGCTAGTCGATTGTAATTTCACTTTTATCTAAGACAAATCTGTTTAGAAACTCAGGCATAAATGTACTAAGTGCAAATACGAATTCTGTCTCAACAATTGCGACTCAACTCATGAAAATACTAGTTGTAGCAATTACCAAAAATGGAAGATTGAAAATTCTAAAGATTATAGGAAAGAGCTTGAAGCCTAAGGTTTTAGATTTTGTCCAAACGAAAATTGTTGTGTTTTAACTTTTAGAACAGACGGTTGTAATAGAATTACATGTTCGAATTGTAAGATAAGCTATTGTTATCTTTGCTATTTTTCTGCTAAAACTGCAAATGAAGTTTATGCTCATTTAAGAGAAAAGCATGGAGGTTATTGGGGCAATGCATGATCATAAAATTCAACTTATAATAAATAATAATAAAAATAAGAGTTAATTTGATTAATTTATTCTGAAAATTTGTAAATATTTGATTGTAATTATTAGTTTGTTTTTTAATTTATTGTTGAAATGAATTAATATCAAAAGATACTTTAAAGAAATTCTTTATTCACATACAACTTATTCATTAATTTATTTTTTCATTTCTGATTTATTAAAAAAGCAATAGAAATTTATATTTGTTTTTTAAATATTTTAAAAATTATATTATTTAGCAATATTTTTTATTATTCTATAAATTATTAAGAAAATACATTGATTGGTTTATTTTTTCTGAACATTTGCAAATGTTTGTAATTTTTAAGTTTATAGCTTGACTATTTGTAAAAAAGTAAATATTTCAAGCATTTCTTAATATTTGTTTCAATTCATGAGTTATTATAAAAGCAATAGCAATTTATATTTATCTTTTAAATATTTGATAAATTTATTAAAATTTGTGTTTTTATTCATAATATCTTTAATATTCCACATTATTTATCATTTGAAAAAAAATGTATATTTCTTAAGAAGCTGATATAAATATTTTGACTTCTTAATTATGTAGGAACTCTAGAATATTATTTTATCAAGTTAATTTTATATTAATCAATTATCTAGGAGGTATGTAAATTATAAATGTTTAGTGAAATAAGTAAATTAAAAAAATTAAAATTAGTTTACTTATTTTTAAGAAGTTTTTAAGATGTTAGAATATTGCAGCTTATAATTTGTCTAACTTTTTGTTTTTATTTCCACTTAACTAATATTCTGTATATCGATTATTAAAAGAATTTTAGTAAGAATTGTTTGATGATATAAATCATAAAAATTAGTTAAGCAATTTAGAATAAATCAAAACAAATCAAATGTATCAATAATAATTTTAATTAGAAGACATATTAAGCAACGTATTTAAAGGAAACTTTTTAGAACTAAATGAATTAGTATATTTACAATCAATAGATGCCATAAGCTTTCTATGTAAGTAAAAGGCTAAAGTAAAACTAAATCAGTTGACATCAGTGCTTTGTAAAATATGCCACAATATGATTAAAAAAGATGATTACTAATAAAATCAAATTTTTAAATTAAATTGTTAGTGTTGTTTTTTCTGTCATCACGCATGTTTGAGAGAACAAATTCTTCAAAATAAGGATAAATTTGAGAGCTTAGAAAAAGTTGAATAACTATTAAATGAGTGTATTTAATGTGATTAAGGTTGTGCTTCTAATCTTGTGAATATTCAAATGATTAGATAAGCGCTTTCAACTAAAGAAGTTCAAATGTATCAATTTGAATATTTCGAAGCATAATAGTAAAAAGAGAAGAAGTACCAATAAATTTTGGAATTAGAAAAGTAGAATTAAGTGATTGAATTTTAGTGTGCTATTTGTTTAGAAGAGATAGATTTAAATTAAAATGGCTACATTTTAAAATGTGGCTGTAAATTTTGTAGGAGCTGCTTAAAAGATAGTATATAAAACTCGCTGAAAGAAAATATAAATTTAGAACTAGAAAATATTTTTTGTCCAAATGGAGATTGCAAAAAAGTGCTAGATTTTGATGACATCACTTTTATCTTACAAGAGGATAAAGAAATGATAGAAAAGTTAGAATAAAAAAATATCAAATCAATGTTTGAAAGAATGAAAAGAGAGAATCCTAATTCTATGGAGGAACTTATTGTTTGTCCGGGAAAATATAAGATTTAAAAAGGAAGTGAAAAGGTTATATACATCCCTAAAGAATAAATAGAAAAATAAAGGCAAGGCAGTGCAAATATTCCTTTAGAAGATAATGAGATAATTGTAGATTGTAATTTCACTTTTATTCAAGATAGATCAGAAAAGAAACTCAGGCATAAATGCACAAAATGTAAATATGAATTTTGTCTTAATAATTGTGATTCAACTCATGATGGTTTTAGTTGTGAAAATTATTAAAAATGGAAGATGGAAAATAATAAAGATTATAGAAAAGAGCTAGAAGCATAAGGTTTTAAATTTTGTCCAAATTGTTCAATTTTAACGTAAAGAACAGGTGGATGCAATAGAATTATATGCACAAATTGCAAAATAAGTTATTGCTATCTTTGCTACTTTTCAGCCAAAACTGAAAGTGAAGTTTATGGTCATTTAAATAAAGTTCATGGAGGTTATTTTACTAATGCATGAGGTAATTATTTTAATAAAGATGAATATAAAATAAAAATTTTTGGATACTTTCATTTATAAATTAATAAATACAAAAATAATTAATTTTTGTTTGTTTTTAATTCATTTATACAAATTTAAATTATAATTGATTTCTTCTTAATTTAATTCAAATATTTAACAATTTTTGAATGGTCTTTTGATATTCAATCAATAATTTTTTTTATTCCTTTTAATAAAGTATTTCATCCATCGTCTTCTTGATGAGATTCTTTTATAATATTGGTAGAGTCATACTTAGGACCTGGCAGTTGTAATTCTTAGTTTTTAGATGTTCTCTTTCCATCTCTTGACGCTTAATTTTTAGATTACTCAAGCTTAGATTTAGCATTCGTTAGACTCATTTCACTCATTTTATATTTAAATGTATCTCTTTCTACCATGTTTTTATTATGTTATATTTCATAATCACGAATTGTTTGGTGTTATATCTTTCTATCTTCACGAATTTGACGATAAAGTACTTCATTTTCTTTATTAGCTCTCTCCATATTCTCATCATATTGTTCAATAAACTCAAGTTTTTCTTAAACTAACTTTTTACTGTTATCTGCAATGATCTTTCTTTCATGGTATTTTACTCCTAAAACTTATTCTTAATCAAGTAATTTTTGATTTTGTCTATATTTAATTTCTCTTTCAGCACCTTCTTGTTATCCTTTCCAAGCTAACTCTTCAACAACTGCAGCGTTTGCATTCATATACATTCTCTTTAGTTAAATTTCTCTATATTCCTTTGCAAGTCTGTCTTCTTCTTTCTTCTTTGCTCTCTTTTTGTCAACAACTTTTTAGTGTACTTCGAGCAATTACTCTTCTCTAATTTGCTATTTTTTCTGCTCTTCCTCCATTAGCTTCTTTTTCTTTTCTTCTCTTTCTTATTGTTTTTGCTTCTAAAGCTGTTCTCTTTTTAATTCAAAAATATTTTTTAAAAACACTCAAGCAAACAAACAAACAAATCTTGAAAATTAAATAAAATGAAAGAAAGAAAAATACCTATTTTATTTTATTGCTTCTACTTTTTATTAAAGTGAGTTTAACTTCGAGTCTTTAGTTTTCATATTTTCCTATCTTGTTTGTTCTCTTTCTATCTCCCTTTGCCTTTTTACTTGTACTAATCTTTCTCTTAACTGAACTATGCTCATTTCTTCTAACAACCCATAACCCATAGTTTCAGTAGGGTCATAACCTTTTGTTCTTACTTTGGGCTACTTTTCAGCTTCTCTGATTTATCTAATTAAATCCTCCTTTTTTTTTCTTTCTACTTCATCCTCTTCTTTCTTCTTTTATAATAAAATTTCTCTCTCTTTCTTAGATTCATCATGAATAACTTTCTTTTGTTCTTTTAACTGAAATATTTTGCAAATTTTATAAATAAATTCTTTCTCATTATTAATTTAAAAAATTACCTTTTGTATTTCGATTCCAGCGTTTTCACGTGTTGCTAAAACGCCATCAATTAATTTCTACTTTTCTTAGACTTCTTCTTCTATCTTTTTTTATCTTTCTTACTCTTTGACTTTAGAAATTTGTTTCATTTGTACAGCAGTTAATTTATTTTATTAGATTTTTTCATCATATGCTTTCATAGCTGATTCTCTTGCAAGCTCCATTTCAATTTTCTTTCTTTGCTAATATTCTATATTCTCAAGTTTTTCTTTATATTTTTGTTCTTCTTTCCAATTCTCAAACTCTGCTGAATCTCTCATGTTCCACTCTAGTTCCTTGATTCTTTTATTCTCATCATCTTATTTCTTTTAGAGGTGCTTGTCTTCCCTTAAAATAGCTGCAACGTTCATTTTAATTTCAGCAGCTTCATCAAATGTAGGAGGAGGTCTGCATTTTAATTTTTTATATTTTATCAAATAGAATACTAATAAAATTATACCTAAAGTATGTGTTATCGAATTGTAATTGTTTATTCTTTTCTTCCTCAACTTCTTTCTTTATTTTTTCAAATTTATTTGGACGGTTATCAAGTTAAAATTTGAATTAGTTCTTTGTTGCATCCTCTAACTCTTTTTGTTTCTAAAATATTAAATAAATAAAATAATTAATTTATTTATTCATAGAAAATCTATGCAAAAATATTTTAAAATATACCTATTTTTTAATTTCATCCCTTCTTTATTTTCCTTTATCAACAATTTCATTCAGATTTGTTTAAAATATTGTTTGAGGAACGGGGTTTGCTTTTACTATTTTAGGAATTTTTATTGGCTCAGGAATAGCTTTAGGCTTTGGCTTAGTCAACTTAAATGGTTAAGGAACAGTTGGCTCGAATTTCTTTTGCTATTTATCATCTCCTTTATCAGTTACTGAAAGAGTTTACTCAATAGTGTTTACCAAATCACTTTTTTTGCCTGTAGCCTTTTGAGAGAGTTGAGCAAGTAAATCTGCAACAACTGGTAGCTTTTCTTAAAGATTTTGTGTGATAATTTAATTATCTATGTAACCAGGATCATAAATTTCAATCCAGCCATCCCTGACATATTTATTTACTTTTTCAATGTCAAACAGAAACTAAAGAAAAACATTCATTTTGACAGCATCCTGCGAAAAAACCATTTTCTTAAATTCATTAAAAGGTAATTCATCTAATCTAAAACAAATCAAGTAGCCAAAAATATGATAGAGAGTTGAATCATTACGATTCGTAATGCTTGGAAAATTATTAAACAACGAGTTAGTCAACACTTTTAGGAATTCCTCATACCTAAAAGTACCATAAAATACTTGCTTAATAAAAACTATCTCCGTGTCTTCCAATTTCTTTTTATTTTTTGCAATGAATTCCTCTGAGTGGGAATCCACAGTCAAAATTACAGGATTGAATGTCTTAATGATTTGTATACAATACTCAATCAATTCCTCATATTTAACCATTTCCTTTCACTTTATTAACTGCTTAAAATAGATTTCCTTTTTGATTTAATCTTAAAGTAACTCCTAATATGACTGCGCAATGTTGTATTTTTCTATTAAAGCTCCTTTTATTTAATTTATGAAGAAACTTTGAAAGTTTT
This sequence comes from Tetrahymena thermophila SB210, assembly GCF_000189635.1. Lineage (NCBI taxonomy): Eukaryota > Ciliophora > Oligohymenophorea > Hymenostomatida > Tetrahymenidae > Tetrahymena > Tetrahymena thermophila. Next base: position 81,624 of record NW_002476523.1, on the reverse strand, counting down.
ATAAAAAATAATACAAAGCATTTTGATATAAAAAAAAGAACTTAATTAATTGATTAAATAATAAAAAAATAAATGAATGAATTAATATGAATGAATTTCAATCTATATCTGTCAATCAAAATCATTTATTTTAATTAATTATTAATTTAATTAGCTAATTATTTAGTTAATTATTACCCTATATTTTGAGTTGCACTTTTTGCTCTATTCATAAATTCGTTGATTAATAAATCTTATTAATCCAAATTTAGAAGCGTTTCTACAAATAAATAAATACCTCTACATATTTAAATTATTTTTTAAAATAATTTCATATATTTACAATCTTGTTGGTTATTTATTTTCTAATAATAATAAAAATATTATAATTTTAAATCTACATTTAAATAATCTTTTTATTAACAGTATTTGTTTTTTATTTCATTCAAATATTTTTATCAATATAATTTTTCATGCAAAAATGTTTTTTAAAAACGAATTTATTTCTAATAGAATCAATCTATTATTCAAAGCAAATTAAATGTTAATAAAATTTATTTTATTTTTATATGAATTTTAATAATGTAATTCAAACAGGGTTGTAAATAAATGGTTTAATTATTATATTTTATGCTTATTTAGAGCTTACATTTAGATTGCAAAGAAGCGATAAAATTGAAGATAAAATTTTGATCCCTGCTTATATTTATTTAAAAATTTAAATAAAACAATTTATAATTTATTAGGGATTTTTTAATTTTTTAGCAATTTATTTTTTTATTCAATAAATGTTATTAAGAAATGTTTAAAACTATTCAATGAATATTTACAAAATAAAACATGCTTAAAACTATTCAATAAATATTTACAAAAAATATAGACAAGTAGAAAGAAAGTTAATTAATTTATTCGTTCATGTAAGAGTAAACTCTTTTTTAACATAACTGATAATAAATGGATTATCTATTATAAAGTCATAAGAAAAAACTCCTAATATCGATTTAGTTTAGAACATTAATTTAGCTAGATGCTTATAAAAAGCCTACCAAACAAATAGTAAAATGCAGGAGTTAAGTATAAAGGCAAAAATGAAAATTTGCAGAAGGAAATTTTATCTTTCGTTGTAATAGTTTGTGCTGGATGTTATCATGAAATTTCCAAGCAAATCCGGAATACTTTAACAGTAATAATATAATTCTTAGAAAGAATTGAGATCATAATTTTAATCAAATGCTTATATTTTTTAAATAAAAGCTTAAGGATCTTAAATATCTAAGAGAGCTCGAATCTCTTTGAACTTTTCCTAAATAGCTTTCACTCCAATAATAAAGCCATTTGACCATATTTGATTATAGACAGAAAGGCAATTTTATAAATTAAATAGAGTAGAGTTAGAACTATATTGTATGTTATTTTTAAATGTTTAGCAAACCTCTTTATCTAATATCTACCTTACAATACTTTAGTATAAGTTATAATCATACCTTCCTTAGACTTGCAAGTATTTATTTAGCCCAACTAAATCTTTGGTGGCTTAATTGGTAATATTAGACAATTTATCAAGCTATAATTTTAGCTTTTAAGTATAATCTGTCCTTTATTACGCTATTGCTTTAATTGTAAGATAATTCAATGCATATGTCTCAGGCATTAATCCCCTAAACTAGTAAATTTTTTACAATTCTTGGATATTCATATCGAATTCATTTATAAATTCTTATGACGTAAAGTAATTTGTAAAGGGAGAGATAGAAAGAAGACAAAAAATAACAAAAGTTGCTATGATTAAGCTAATGTTATATTTTTTTAAATTATTGCTATTTGATGTTGTTCTTTTTTTAGGGTGGTTTGGTCTTTTATTATGATTTACTTCATTTTTATTTATCATATTGCCATAAATTGCAATACTTTCTAGCATATTATGCTGAGAATAAGAAAAGCACTAGTCTATTTTTTCAATGAGTTTGTTGCCTTGAAAAGTACAAAATAGCTTTAATATTTCTTCTCTTTATTTCTATACAAAGTAAAACATAGGAAATGAAACTATTACAGTTAAAATGCAAATAATTTCTAAAGACACCAACGATAAAACTAAAATGTTATCAATTTAAGTAATGATTCTATTAGATTAATTCAACGTCTAATCAGTAATACCTTCAAACACCCCATAAGCATTCTCTTCATTTTCAAGTCTATTATTTTTTTTAAGTTTAATATCAAAGTTAAATTTATTTTTTAAGATTTATTTAAAATTTATTTATAAATATTTTAATTCATTAAATTTTTTAAATAAAATTAATCATTATTTTCTATAAATTATGTTTAAGAATTTAATTTATTATTCATAACAATAATATTTTTTTTAATTTGAGAAATAATTAAAAATATTATGAAAGACTGATTAAAAATTAAAAATAAATTTTTTTTAACAATAAAAATGTTTAATTTACACGTATCTTAAGAAAGCTTCTTTTTCAGTTTTAGCATAAAAATAGAGGTTCTCTGAAGTTATAATTAAAGAATAAATCTGGTAAAAATAGACTACGGAGGACATGTTTCTTTAATTAAATAGAGTTGTTGCAAGATATGTTTAAGTTAAATATTTAGCAAAGTCAATATCTTAGTCTTCTTCTTAGAATTTATAAATTTATTCTCTAAATTTTGTCACTGAAAACATTTTTTCATTGTAGTATTCCAAGCTTTTTTGATCTGAAAGCTAGGTTTATAAAATTTTCATAGAGTGTAATTCTAGTAATTCGCTGTAAGTAATCACACTTGAGAATATTTTTTTTGTTTCATCTCCTATTTAAAATTGAAATAAATTTATTTTGTATTTAATTCTTTATCATAAATGTATAAAAATTTACCTTTAACAATTAATTTGTATGAAGCTATTTCTTCTTCGAAATAATTTCTTATGCTTACGAAGAATAATGTTGTGATTGAAATAAGAATAGCAATTGCTAAGTAGCCTGCTATTAGCATAGATTTCATAGCTTTTGAAGTTTTTTTAGACTGAATTCCAGTTCTTAACATTGTTTTGAAAGAATGAAATTCTGTTTTGCCACTATTCACAGAACTAACTTCTTATTTATTGATAAAGTTCATGATATCTCTATTTCCTTCGATATCATCGTTAAATTACTTAAGCTAAGAGCCTGCCATATTACTATCACTGCTCACTTCGAGTTGTATTTCTTCCAATGTCATTTTCCTATTCTTCTTCCTTCCTTTTGGTATATCCACAAAGCTTTTCAATACATCTAACTGAGTTTTAATGTTGCTTTGAAATTTGTAATTTAATCCTTAATCTTATTCTTTATTTTTATCATTATTAGATCCTTCTTAATCAGAATCATCAAATTCATCACTATCAGTTAAAAATGAAGAAGAATTTTCACTTTTTAAATCTATTTAAATTTCATTTGTATTATTTTGTTATTCTGAATTCTTATTCTAACCATTATTATTATTATTTTCATTCACATTTTATTTTTCCTATTTGGCACCAAATGTCTGATCAGTTCCTTATTCTTTAAGTCTATTTTGAAATAAAAAAGTTTATTTTAAATAAAATAATTTAATTATTTTAATATTTACTCTTTTTATTTATATCGATTTATTTTATCAGTAGCAATATTTGCTTGAATGACTTTATTTTCAAAATCCAAATCGTTATGCTTGGAATCATTAGAGTCTTCTTTATCTTTGGTTTTCTTATTACTGTTAATTTTTTCTTCACTAGATGTAGAATGCTTTTCAGCAGCCCTTTGCTTTAAATTCTATTAATTCAATAAGTTTTATTTTTTAGGAGAAATAACTGAATCTTAAATCATATATTGTCCATGTTAATTTTGCTCTAATCCTCCTAATTTCTTTCTCTATTCATCAAAGTTATAACTATCAAAAATATCAAATTCTGTTTGCTTAAAAAAAGCAGTCAAATTATTTTTATTTTAATCTGTAAAGTTATCATGCTAAAAGCTGGTTTCAAGATGAATAACTGTGTCATTATTATTAATGCTATTCATATTCAAGTTATTTTGAGTAGTTATCAAGTGATTTTAAGTTTAATTTAGCTCCATATGATTATCTGTGGTTGATTGATATTATTGCTAGCTATCTATTAAAAAAAATTCGAGTTAATAATTTTTTATAATCAAAATTAAAATACTTTTGCTTAAGTTAATATAAATGATATCATTTTCTGTGACATTATTATTATATGTATCCAAATTATGTTACGAAATTGCTTTTTTGCTCGTGTGTTTACTCATTACATCATTTAATTGAGAATCTCCATTTTATTAACTTTCAACTTTATTTTATTTTGTAAAATTTATTTTAAATTAAAACAAAAAATTCATTTTTAAAATTATTTTAGAAAAACTTATTAAATAATTAAACCAAGTCATTAATTTTGTTACTTAAATAATAAAATTATACTATAATTTCTTATTTAAAAAGACCAGCAGCTTAAAAAACATTTTTATTCTAATTTAAAATAATACTTAAAAGCACATATTTAATATATTAATATAATATTATTGAAAATCATAAATCAATTTCTTAATCTGGTAATAAAAATGGTAGTTTAAAATCATCTATTTTTTTTTTCTCTTTTTGATAAACAATAAAGTATTGCAATTTTTCAATAATTATTTCTTGAGTAGAAAATAAAAAAAACTATTCCTGATTTTAAAATTACCTGGGTCTTAATAATTTTTCAAAATTTAATACATCGGTTTAATAGATGAGAATTTACTCTATATAATATTGTATAAAATAAATTTACTCTCTTTCATTGTGGTTTTAAGAGTCTTTTTAAAGTTCATCATGATACTCTTTCTCTAGGGACTTTATTCTTAGGCCTGTTTGTGGAAAAATGATGGCTAACGTAGAGAAATGGATTTAACACTTTTATCGTTTGTATTATTCATAATTGATTTTTACTAATCCAGTGCATTTTCGTTTAGTATATTGTTTGCAATGTCTAAATATTTTTTTCTTTCTTTTAGATTAGAAATTAGAATTTCGATTTCTTCTAAGCATTAATATTTATCTAAAATTTTTTTATGCTTTTCGATTTGTATAAAGCCTATTTTAAGAGGTGTGTATGAGTTAGATAGCCTTCCAATTCTAAATGAAATACTTAGAAATCCACATTTTCTTGATTTGATTGTCTTGGAAAAGTTTTTAAATTGTGTTAAACTGTTAAAAAAATAGCTCTAGTCATATTCAAAGACTTTTGCTTTATCTTTGACAAGAGGATAAATAAATATTGTGTTGAAGTCGAACTTCTGCATATCTACATTAGAATCTCTGATTTGTTCAATGTATCCTCCTAAAAGAGGGAGCATCTTAATAATGTCTAAGTCTCTTACTTTCTTAAAGTTACTCTCTCCGAAAATATCTTAAAAGTAAAATTTAAAAAATTTCTCTGAAATATTTGTGATCCTGCCTGTTAAATCAAAGAGTATATGCTCTGAACCCTGTTTTTATTTTATAATTAAATTGAATTTTCCATATAATAAAAATATAATTTTACTGAATTAGACATTTGGAAAAACCCACTCACTCCAAAATCATTTGAAAAAGATGGATCTAACCTGATTCTGAATTTAAGAGGAAAAATAAAGCCTGATTTCTTAACTCCAAACATTTTGATTTCTCCAGCACTAATGACTTTAAGCTATCCTCCTTCAACGAATCTGTTCAAGATTTCATCATGTATTTTGTTTATTTCATTTGGTATGAAGATATTACAGTTCTATTAAATTCAAATAAAAATATTCTACTTACACTTTTTTTTAAAATTAATTAGCGAATTCATTACTTTTCCTATGCACTCCTTTGCTTGCATGCCAAATACTCTAAATGTAGACTGACTTATTCGCTTGATTGTTCCAATAGGATCTAATAGACTTACATATATCACGCACGCTTCTTATGAGAATAAATTTATTTCTTTTTCTGGGTTTTAGTAATTCTTTTGAATTTGGATCTTTCTTGCTCTAAATTATGCCTTAATTTTTTGTTTTAGTATGAATTTTTTTGTTCACTGGTCTAAATATAAATATAAATAAATAATTTACTTCTATTTTATACTATTTAGGTTTTTTCTTCATCAGATCAAGAGTTTCGCTGTAAATTTGACTCATTTCAAAAGCTCTTTAACTATTTGGATTATACTGAAAGAGAGTCATTAAATCGTTATAAATTAATTCTTTGAATTTGATAATTTTAGTGCCAAGATCAAGTAATTTGTTTAAATTGATGTAATCTTCCATCATCATGACATACATATCTCTTAGCAGCAAAATACATGTTTTTATTCTCATTGATAATTCTTTGTAAATATCATCAAACTCCATAACTTTATTTAATTGCAATCTTTGGTTGAACACAGAAGGATTGTTGAAAAAGTTGTAAAAAGTTTGATTAGCTTTGTATTCCATCGATTTAAATATCATTTATTCTTTTATATTACTCTACTTCATCAACTAATTGATCATCGATACTACTTAAACGTACGAACTTGTTGGAACATTCACAACCTCTATCAAAAACGATAAAAAACTGAATCTTAGTTTATGAAATTCTTCACTCTGTTTTGAAATTATAAATTTAAAATGTATTTTTACTGGATATAAATAAGTTACTGATTTTAATAGCCTTGTTTTATCTGTTATAAACTCCGAAAATATTTAGGTTAAATATGAAGTTAAAAATCTATCTCTGTATTTGTGGCCATGAAGTTCTTCCCATGAAAAACCATTTTCTCTAATCAGATCATGACAAAAGCACTGCTTTCGAGCACATTAATCATAATGATTTTCATAAATACTCTCATAAAGAACACCCTTCTAAATAATTGTGTAGTCATGCATATCAAGATTTCTAAGCAGAGTAAATACATTCCTTATGTAAAGATTGAGTATTTAAGGATCTGAGTAATCTTAATATTTTTTTAAATTAATTAATTTTGAAATTTTTTACAGTTAAAATTGATAAAAAACTACAACAAATAATTTGAAAAATATTCATGAAACTTTTCATAGAATATTTTTTAATTTAATTATTTTAAATAAAGCAAACAAATAAAAATTGTAACTAACCTGTTTCTCTGAGTAATAAACTTGTTACTCTTAAGGACCTCACTATCAAGGCGAATCTGGCCAATATTGGCAAACTAACTAAAAGAGTCAGCTAAATATCACAATAATTTTATAAGGCAGGAGCCAATATAAATAGCAAAAGAATTAATGAGAGTCCCAAATGACAAAATCTGAATACAATAAATATACATTAAATGATGCGATTGTAAAAGTAGAGTCTCACAATAAAAGAATATATTTAGTAGAGTGTTAAAATTGAGTGGGCAATTAAAACTATCTTAGAATTTATAGAAGTTGCATAGAATATTGAAAACATATAAATAATGACTAGGTCCAGTTAATTCTCAAATGAATCCCTCTTAGCAAGAAAATCCTTGAGTATAAAACTGTAGCTAAATTCGTGAATAGTCTGAAAAATTGAAATAATGCTTGTAGATATCAAACAATACCAAGACAATATAAGAACGTTATCATTAAAAAGTTCATAAATGCTGACCTAAATAAAAGGTATTAATAGCAAATAAGAATACCACTTCATAAGAAAAGAACAAATTAAATCTAAAGTTTTGTATATCTACTTTCTCTTCTAAAGCAACTAAAGTAAAATAGGTCTAATAAGCAAATAAAAAATAAGGTAGCTATTCACTATAGCCTAAAATATTAAAAAATTGTAATTCACAGAAAGTTCCAAGTCATTTTTATTATTGGAATTTTATGTTTTTGTAGTGTTTTATGCATTAGTTGATTCGGTTTTATTATTAGATTAAAGCGAGAACTATAAAGGAACTAATCTAAAGTAGTGCGTTGTAGTAATTAATGTGTCAATTAGGCTATTCTCAAAATAACTTTTAAAAGATAGAACATCATCAGTAACGATTTTAGTGAATATTAAACTAATAAATTGTATTTATCTAACTAAAAGTAGAAGAATTGCAACATATTAGCTCCTGTCATATGCAAATTAAAGTAAGAAAAAGCTATTCACATAGTATTCTTTAAGATATTATTTGGTCTTCTTCATTTGTATTTGCTCAAATTTCGCTTCCTATTAAGCTACTCCTTCTACAATATTCCCGTTTAATCAGTCCGTTTTTTTACTCGGTTGTCAAATTGAAAATCTAAAATAAATAAATCACCTTTGTTTTATCTTGTCAGTATTCGTATATTAAAAAATTAAGAAATTAATTTGTGGTTAATTAAATTAATATAGAGATTTATTTTTTAAAGAAATTTAATTTACACTTACTAAACTCAAAGAACAATTTTAAATTTGTTAGTAATATTTACTAGCTCATATCTAATTTTTTTAAATAAATCAATATGATCTTCTAATTATTCAAGACAAAGTAAATAATAAATAAATAAAAGAAATGTTTTTTCGTATTTTATTACTGAAAGTCTCCTCAAAATTTTGATTTATCATAAAATTTATCAAGAAAGACAAAGAAAATATTTTATATTTTAATTTTTAAATAGAATTTATAATGCCATATTTAAATTAATTAAAATTATTTATCAATAAAAAATTTAAAAATATTCATAAAATATTTTTTATTAATATTTATTTCTAATGAAAATTTATTGTAGAAAAGTTCGATTTTATTTATTTAATTAAACAAATTTACAAACCAATCTACCTACAAATTTATTTCTTCTCAAAAATCAAATTTAAATTAAGCTAATTTTTAATTAAAAGACATTTTTAGCTAATTAACTTTGAAATTTCTCAAATTTTTAACTGATAAATAAATTTATTTGAATTTAATTTAGGAGAAATAAATATTAAATTAGCAATACATATATGCAATTTATATATAATTACAGGAAAGAAAAATTAAAATTAACTTCAGTAAATAAATTAATTATATAATTAAATTATGAGAGGGAATTTTTTTATAGTTATTAGTATATTTTAAATAGTTTTTTATTATTAATTTTAATGAAAAATTTAAATTTGTTGTGTGGAATTAAAATATTACCCTCTTTTATGATATTTATAATACTAGATTACAGGTTTAAATAGTTAAAGTGAGATGGAGTATTTAAATATAGGTTTAGATTAATTTAATTATTATGGTTTAAATATTATGAGATGGTTTATTATTATTATTTATTTCTTTAAATGTTATAGATTAATTTGGTTTAGATTTAAATATTATTTATTTATTTATTTTTAGTATTTATTATTTGATATCAATATTATGGATGACATCATTTAGCTAGTTTTATTACTATTTTACTTAATATTATATATTCTTTGTGAGCACTCTTTTATGTTTGGATGATAATTCTTATTACGATTTATAGCTTTGCTATTTTGGAGTAGAAAAGCAGAATAAATTAGCTTTTTGATTTGATTATAATATATTCTTGTGAGTATCATATAGATAGATTGATTGATTGATAATAACCTTCCTCCTTTTCCTTTTGTTCCTTCCTTATGGAGGAGGGGTCTTACTTAATAACTTAAGCTCTTTTTGAAGCTAATGTTTAATATTCAAATAATTTATTGATTGATCAATCCTCGGTTTACCATTCATCAGATTTTTTGAATTTAAATAATTTAAATTTTCAATGATTAGCTTATTTTTTTCTTTCCTTCATATTTATTTTGTTGTTTATTTATTAATTTATTTTAAAATTGCAAAAAATGGTTTGATAATAATTTAGCTATATTTTTTATTATTTTGCTAGCTAAAGACAATCATTTAGTTTTGTATTTTTTTTCATTTGTTTTGCGAAAAAAAATTTCTAACTTACTTAAATCTGAAGTTTTAGTTAATTTAGAATACCAATCCGTAATTTGTTTATTCAAGTGCAATCCAGTTGGTAAAAATTTTTAGCAAGTCCTAAAAGAGAAGGTCAACTTATTATTTGTTTATGAAGTATTTTTTGTTCATTTATTCAGTCGTTTATTCTAAGAAGATTTCATAAGATTTACAAGTAATTTTTTCATGCTTGCTGATTGTGTAGATAATTCTGCAGAGCCACTCGAGTTCTTCTTTATTTTTGGAAACTCTGTCTTTCATTTCTTCAGAGCTGCTTATAATGGAATCGTCAAGAAAGCGAAGAACTCTGTTAATTTTAATTTGTTATTTCAAATATTAGGATAATTTGCTTGAAGGTTTGTTCTAAGTTGAACAAGTGTGTCTTGTGGATTGGTCTTCAAAATATGGAGTAGAGCTAGTAGATTCACTTTGTCTTAATTTTTCTAATTTGGAGATTTCATTGTCAAGTTTATTGATTAAATCCATATTTTACTCATTTATTCTGCTCATTCTTTCCTTCTTGATCACCTTCTTGTCCTAGAATATTTTTTTAAGATATCTTTTCTTTTTGTCATTATTAGTTTCGGATCCTTCAAGGAAGATCTAAGCTCTAAGTTCTACCTTAAGCTATTCAAGGTTGGATAGTTATGGCTCTCTTTTAAGTTCAATAGGATAGCTTTGCTCTGTTTAGTCAATAACTGAGGTTTGTTATCTATTCTATTATTATTATGATAATGACATTTAGTCTTGTTCAAGATCCTTTTCTTATTGCACTGTTTAGAGTTATCTATATTCTTATGATTGATTAGTAGAGAGGGGGGACTGTTGATTGAAGTTAAGCAAGCAGTTTTTATTAGGTTTTAAATATGAGGTTTCAATTTGTGATAGAGTTGTTTTCATCAATTCGGAATCACTTCCAAGGAAATCTGGATTGTCACTAAATGCGAAATTGAAATTAAAATTTTAAAAGATACATTCACCTTTTAATTTACGATTGCTGTCACCACCAAATTTGAGTAAATTAGAATTTTTTTGGACAAGCATTTAATTTTCTTCAATTTCTTGGGTAAAAAGGTTTTTGTTTTTCTAAGCGAAAATCAAATCAGACTAATCTTAATCCATTGATAAGAATTATTATTACTAATCCTTCAGTTAATTAAATTTGTTATTTTAGCTTGGACATTTAGCTTTGCTGCTAATATCTATTTCTTCAATAAATTTTTCGTATGAGATTTCGATTTTTTCAGCGCTAAGGAGAGGAGATAGCAAGTATGATGGATTCGAAGAGGATGATGAAGAGTGATTCCTTGCTCTATTTTCAACTTAATTTTTTGTGTTAGATGATTTTTTAAAATTGTTGATAGGTATTTGCTCTTTGTGAATATTATTGCTATTTGAAATTGGATCTTAATTAAGTTTGACTCTTTTTTATAACATACCTTCAAATTAGTTTAAGCATTATTTTTATTCTTTGGAGCATTTTTATTTTGAATTTTTGTACTCTTCTTGAATCATTTCTTCTGCTTCTTCTACTTCAACCGATGCTGATTCAGTGTTAGAGAAGACGAGGCTCACATCGGTGCTGTTAGGGCAGAAACTTACATGAGATGAAAAATCTTAGTTGTTGTGAACTCTGGCGTTGTTTATTAGGCTAGAAGAATTACTAAGGTGAGAATTATAGCCTTTCATGAGATTATTTTCTTTTTTCGAGGATGAGCGAGTCGATAATTGCTAAGGATTGAGCTACTAATCCAAGATCTCACCCTTTCTGTAGTGATCTGCTAAGGAGATATCTTCATCTTGAATAGGCTAAGAGCAATAAAGGCGATTTTGCACAGGGAGTGCCTCATAAAATTGGTTATTATTATCAATATCATAATCAATAGTATTATCATCGATAGCAAAGAAATTAAGCTCCTGCTCGTTAAATTGCTATGAGGAAGCAGCAGAAGGTATGCTAGAATAAACTACAGAGGAAGCTAACGCAGCTACAAACGAACGGAAGCATGACGGCAAAGGCTTTAGATGCACGTAGACGTGCTGCATGTCTTGCAACTAAATGATGTTATTTAGATTTGAGCGTTTAATAGTTATATTTGTTTCAGTTTTACTGTTTGGAAAGGACATAGAAGTTATTACAATTCTCTTTTAAATTTCATTAATGACATCTTCATGGGAGGAAATTTTATTTGGAGATGTTGTAAGGGGGTCACAATAATAACACATTTATTTTTATTTACTGATAATGTTATTTGTATTGGGGTAGTTATAGGTTGATTTACAGGTTTTATTATAATTATAACAAGAACAGATTTGGTGTGAAGTGGAACATGACGAAGAAGTTGATATGGATGTCACAGTTTACTTTTACACTTATAAAGTAATACATTAAGAACAAAATTATAATAGCTGCATGTGATTTTGCTGGCTGCCGCTGCTGCTACTGCTGCTGTCTACTATATTTGAAAAAAATTATTCAGCAAACAGGTTGTTGTCGCCCTCGCAAAGCTGACTGGCAACGGTATTCACAAATTTATTCACGATCTCACCTAATGTAATGCGAGTAAATTTAAATTTTGAATTGGATGAGAGATGAGTAAAACTCACCAGCAATGGCTCTGTCTTCATTTTTTAGTTACAGTTGTTGCGAATGTGGAAAGCAACTCTTATGAGTTTCTTAGACTCTTTGAGTTTATTTGCAATCCCCATCTGCATTGCACATCTGTTACTACTGCTAACATTATTTGTATTTTATAAAAACAAATGTTTTTTAAGCAAGTGCAGCCCCTTTTATTAACCTGAAGTCAAGTATTAAAGAAAGGCAGCACTGCTGGGAGCATTTCTGCTCTTACACCGCAAAAAACTATTGTAGTTTAAATAATAATTGTTATGATGTGAAATAATCATTCGTTATTATTATTATTCTTTATTTTTCTTTAAATCAATTTTTTTGATAAATTTTTATATTATTTCATTCTCCTTCCTTCTCAATCACTTTTGTTATTTTGATTATTTTTTCATTCCCCAATTCTCCTCTCTTTCTCTCTTTGATATTTTGTTCTCCTTATTCCTTGTATAATTCATATCTTTAAATCAAACCTTCAATTAATCCTTTATTTATTCCTCAATCCTTTTTTCTATCCTTCTCTCCTCAATAAATCACATTCTTTCTACTCATCCATTCACTCATTTATATATTCGTTTATAATTGTTTAAATTCTTAGCGTATTTCTTCCTAAATATTTATCAAAGCAAGCATGTAGTCATGTCTCAATTAATAACCTAAAGAGTATATTATACTTTATCTATATTAACAATTCTTCTCATATTTCAAATAATAAATTCTTCATTCCTTTCACTTTTTAATAACAAATTCTTTTAATTATATATTCTAAATACTTCTTAATAAAATTTTAGCCTAAATCCATTCAATTTCAAAATTAATCTATGCTAATTTTAAATTAAAGCGATAATTGTCTATTAAATATTTTGGTTCAGCAACAAAACAAGATAATATTCATTCCGCTAAACAAGCTCATGAAATAGAATAAATGTATTTTATCAAAATTAAATATGTGCACAACCCAAGAAAATAATATATTGATCAATCAATCGATCTATAGATTGAGTGATTGATAATTTGACTGATTGATAAATTGATTAAACAATGTTAATATTATTTGAGAAAATTTGATTCTTAAATAAATAAAATTTACTTCTTCCCCTTTAAAATTTAGTTAAAAGTATTACATTCAAGTTCCAAAAAAGAAATAACATAAATAGATAAATAAATGTTTATTAATTAACAAAGATTTGATGATATACAAATAAAATTCTCTCTCTTATTTACCAGATGAGCTTTAATTTCTAAGTTTCATAAATTAATTTAAAATAAGATATATCATTCAAATTACTTTTGCGAGAAGGATATTTTAGAAAACATTTGTTTCTATTGTATAAATGTTAATAATGCATTTCTAATAAATAAACACACATTAAAATTCTATCTATATCATTTTAATTATAATATTACTAACTTAATTCCTTTTGATTGAAAATACCTATACCTAATTTAATTATAATTATTATATAGTTGCCAATTATTATCATGCTTGAATAACTATGTGAATTAACTGAATCAAAAAGTTCAGAATTTATTAGAATTTTTTTACTGACAATAATATAGAATTTAAATAATCTAATTTTTTTTAATACATCAAATCTTTGAAATAGTATAAATTTCTAAAATTAAGTCTAATAAACAAACTAAATATTTATATAGAACCAAGCTTTTTTTAATTTTTAATTTTATACTAAACAAAATTAACTATAATAAATAAATAAATAAATAAATAAATGTTTTGAAGCTTACCACCAAAAAAACCAAATTTTAAATTCTTACACAAAACCAGCCAAATTTATGCAAATTTTTTAGTCATCTAAAAAAAGTTAAATTTATTATTTTTAACATTTTCAATAATAAATAATAAATTTGTTTGACTAACTGGCTGGTGATTGAACGAAATAGAAATATCTTTAAATAAATTTTTCAGGAAGTAAAATAGCTATTTTTAATTATTACTTAATAAAAATTTAATTTTATTAATAAGAATTATTCAAAATTTAACAGAAAAATTGTAAATAAATATTATTACAAAGTTTAAAAATCTTTTATAAATAAAAAGTTTTTAATTTTTCAGATTGCCAAATTTGATTTTTCTTCTTAATTTTAACTATTTTATAATTCTATATCACTTGGATCTTTCTTTTATATTTATTAATTATCAGTTTATTGCTGTTAACTTGATGTAGATTTTGATTGTTAGCATATATGTGAGGTAATTAGTTTTTCAAACTCTTCGAACGATATTTCACCATCACTGTTTATGTCTATCTATGAAAAAATATCTTCGAATACACTTTGATATGCTGCATTTACTCTTTAGTCAGGAGACCCTAATATATTTTTGAGTTCATTAAGTGAAATACTTCCATTCTTATCGAGATCAATCAATTTGAATACTTTTTTCAAGTAATTTTAATTGGATATGAGTTCATGACTTATAGTGCTGGCAAGAAATTCATTGTAATCAATGAATCCATTTTTGTCAGTATCTATTTGATCAAAAATTTGATCCAAGTCTTATTAGTTTAGCTCAACTTCCATTTCTTCGAATCCTTGTTTGATCTCTTCTTTACTAAGAGTTCCACTGTTGTCTTTATCTAACTTTTTAAATATCAATTCCAACTCCTTTTTTTCATTATCTTCTACTAAATGAGAAGATATATACATCCAAACGGCCATTTAAAATTCATTTTCGTAAGTAAAATTTTTTAACTTTTACAGATTTTCTTTTATTTTTTCATTTTCCACATTCATATTGTAGCTATTCTAAAACCATGGGTGTCTCAACAGATCCTTAGCTGATGGTCTTTATGATTAGTTTTTATTGAGCATTTTCCTTAATAAATCAATTGCTTCTCCACTTAATATGTTGTCATCATAGCTAGGTTCCTCATCTTTATTATTTATTTAAATAAATATTAAATAAATTAATATAAAATTTAACTCTTAAGTCATACTGATTTGTTATAATCAACAAGTTGAAAAAAATGATAAAATAAAGAACATATTTTATTCTTTTCTTTTAGTTAGCAAATTATCAAAATAACTATATAAAATTAATAAAATTTTAAATTAAACTTACTTAAAATTTTATCGAAAATATCCTCAGATTTTTCATTTTCAAATTTAATTTTCGCTTGATGTAAAATATTTAGCATTTATGATTTAGTCAATTTTGGTTTCTAGTCTTTTTATTCAGCTTAAGTCTGATTAACAGTGGACTATGAATTTGAATGCTAATTTTATTGATTATTTTAGTTTTATTCTGAAGTTGAACCAGATATAGTCTGTGCACTAATTTATATAGCAGCAGAACATTCATTTTCATTTTAGCTCTGTGTATCTGCTAATTGCATATTCCTATGAAATTAAGAGAGTGAAACTTGCTAATATTCCATAAATCTATCTTAAAACTTTAAGTTACTGAAAAAAGGGAATTGCTTATTTAGCAAGCAATACATAACTACTCCTGCAGCCCATATATCGCATTTTGAATTATATTTTTACTTTTAAATTTACTCTGGAGATATATAGTAGTAAGTGCCCATAAGAGATTTGCTTTCAATATATTCTTAATTCATCAGTCCTAAATTATATGAAAAACCCCAATCAATAAGTTTAACTTTAAAATTCTACTCATTTTAAGCATTCTAATTGCTATTTTCTTAACTTGAATTTTCAGATTTTTATGTTTCACCTTATTTGATTATCATAATATTTTCACATTTAATATCGCGATGAACTATTTTCTTATCATGAGTGTAAGCTAAAGCTTCTAAAAGTTGTTTCATAATCGTAGCTGCAACTTTTTCTGAAATAGATGTGCTGTCTTTTTGGATGAAATCAATCATATCAAGTCCTTCAATATACTCCAAAACTAAAAAGATATTCTTTTGGTTTTCAAAGTACTCATAAAATTTCAAGATATTTGGGTGTGATAATATCTTAAGAGAGTTTATTTCGTTTAAAGCTTAAGACCTATCTTACTAGCTAACTTTTTTTAAACATTACATTTTAGATTAATCTTGATTTTATGTTTTTTCAACTATCCTAAAAATCTCTCCAAATCCTCCTGCTCCTAATCTTTTATCATCGGCTCTACAGTATTGCTAAGCTATATAGCCACTATTTTTAACCTAAAATGATTTTTGTAATATTTTTAATTTTAAATTTTTCTATGCTTGACTCATTAATTAGCTTTATATTTTATTGATGAATGAGTGGATCTATGAATTTTTATTTTAAAAATTTTTAGATTTTCCTAATAATCTTTATAAAATTTAATATTCAATTTTATTTGTATAAAGCGCTAATAATAATTTAATAGAAAAACCAATAGTTTATATTTATGATCGCAATCTTAAAAGTAATTTATTTAGTAATTTATTTTACTTAATGTAAACTTAAATTATAAAATTATTAGTAGATAGTGGAGACATTAATTCATTGAACTTATTATTTTTTATATAAAAAAAATATTTTAATAAAATTAACGAATAAAATATGTGAGTGAATAAATTTATATTTAATAAAAGTTGAATTTTTAAAAATAATTAAAAAACTCTTAAATATATTCTAAGAAATCTTTAAGTGTTCTCATTGAAATAAGATTAAGTAAATCTTTTGTAAATAAATGCTTAAATAATTAACTAAAAATAGTTATTTGTAATTTATCATAAGTATTTATGAAAAAAAAATGAAATTTTTATACAAATTTAGATAGTAAATTTACAACCATTAATAACGAAATACTTACACAAAACATATTTTTACAACTTTTATTTAATAAAAGATAGCAATTTAAGATATTTTTATTCATTATTCTTTCTTTTTTTTCTCTTAATCAACCTTTTATTTAGAATCAGAATAGAGATTATATTAAGACACTAACATTTCTTAAGCAATTATTGCTCCAAATTAAACACATGCTTATAAGAAAGGAAAGTGTAAGATATCTCCTTCAATGTTTTGAATAGCATTGAAGAAGAATCCAACTATATGGAAAATTCCAAGTAATCTGTTAAATGTAGGTGGTGGTCTAGTTTTCTAATCCTCAATAGTTCTTTTAAACTGCAAATAAGATCTTAAAACATAGATGACATTTAAAATGCTAGAAAATACTCCTACATAGAAATGATGAAATTACAAGAGAACAAATATCAAAGCAGCAAATCCGAATATATTAAAAATAACTGCAGATAGTTTATTTTGTTAGAAATTATAAACCAAGAACCAGAGCGCAAAAGTGATGAACTGATATATATGATTGTATATGTAGAGAGGAGGACAATTTAAAACTATAGTAAAACAAGCCCAAGAGCAAACTAAATAAGAAAGCAGCATTGAAGATTATTACTTGCAATCAATCTTTCCAGTTTTAAGATACTTAGTAAAAACATCATAATTTGCACTGCTTATTAAATAAAATATGAACATATTTGCAATTAGCGAGGGATATGGTAAGTATGAGTTTATGAAATACATTTTTATTTTTTATTTTTTTCAAATTAGATTTTTAAGATTTCAAATTCTGTTCTATTGGTTATATTTATGATTTCCCTTAATTAATTAATTGTTTTTATCTTTTCTTTTATCTTAAAATAATAAAAAGATAAAAATAATAAATGAATAAGCTAGCTATTCAATAAAAAATAAATACGTTTTTGGTCTTATTTTTTTGCTATAAATTGAAAATTTTCACAATTGTTTGTTTTTTTTAAGGGAAAATGATTGGAAGGAAGTAAATCAATTCAATATTTGATTTTTTAGCTTTTTCTCAAGTTTTTGAAATCGATTAATTTTTCAATATTTATGAATGGAGATTGTTTTTAACATAATGAATGATGATAATAATAATTGATAGAAAATTTATAAATATTTACTAGAAAAGTAAATAAATATCCTTTGTTAATTAACTTGTATATTTATTTATAAATTACAAACATTTCAATCTTTTATTTAAAGAAAGTAGATTCTAATAAAATAAAATTAAATATTCCACTCAAATTAGATGAATTTTTTATGATAAAATAATTTTCAAAAATCAACAAACAAATAATAAAATAAATGAAAATTCTTGATTTAAAAATAAAAGAAATTTTATGAGATATTAATTTTAGAGAAAAATATTTTGATGCAGAAAGAAATACGATGATAAAAGATTACAAAGGAAAGAAAGAAATAGAGTATTTATTAATTGATTATTATAAAAATATTATTTAGTACAATACTATTTGTTTATTTGTTTATTTATTTATATATTTATTTTATTTTGAACAATTAGAAAATTTATTTGGGTTTAAGCAAAAATAAATATCAAGCTTCGAGGAAGGTGTGGATTTGTTTGACGATTTCAAGATATTGGTAGTAGTCACCTGATTTCTTGTTGAATGTAATTACTGAAATGTTAGATTCTTCATTCTTTTTAATTTCAATATTAAATTCAACTAGCTCTCCGTTTTAGTCAGTCTTGCAACACTTAAGCTTATAGGTATCGTTGGAAAGAGCTATTTTTTAACTGAATTCGTTTTGGTGTTTTAACAAAGTCAAAAGAATTTAGTCAGGTTGTAAATTTAAGAAGATATCATTTTGCTTGAAGTCTTCTTGCTCATTATATGGGGCAACAAATCTCTCTACCTTTAAGTTATAAGTGGCAATCAAGTTGTCTATTTCAGCTTGGGAGCTATCTTCAACAGATCTGAATTTATTTTTGGCTGCATAAATTATGTTGTTACCTCCTTATTTAACTATTTATAGTAAAAAATTATTGATTAATTTGTGTGATTTATTTAGGTTTTATTTTATAATTAAAAAGTAATAGATTGATTTATTAATAATAATTACGCTTATCCTTGTTTTCGTTGTCGTTTGTTTCAATTGAAATTTCTTAATTGTCCTTATTTTACTTTTCAGCTTGCTTCTTTTTCTTTTCTTCGTCCATCTTTTCTACAACTTGTTTGTGTCTGGTGGCGAATGCAGCCTTGATTTCGGCATTGCTGGAGCACTTTCCCTTCATCCAAGGATGAGAAATCAACTCAGCCAAAGTAATACGATTTTAAGGTTCATAGGCAAGGATGGAGTTGATTAAGTTCATGAAATCATTTGAGAAGAAACCCTTTTCTTTGTTTCTTGAATGAGCCTCCCAGAAGGTTGAGTTACGATCAGTAATAAGTAATTTGTAATAAGGATCGCTATCAAGAGCTTTGTGGAAGGGAGGATGTCCAGTGAACATAATGAACAAAATGATACCTGCAGAGAATAAATCGACAGCTGAACCTATGTAAGCCTTTTTCTCATTGATTTCAGGAGCCATGTAGCCTTCAGTTCCCAAAGAAGATTTCAAGAAACCAGAGCCATCCTTTCCGTCTAAACGAGCAGAAAAACCAAAATCAGCAATTTTCAAGTTGAAATTTTCATCAAGAAGAATGTTTTCTGGCTTCAAATCTCTGTGACAAACATTGTTAGTATGAAGATATTGTAAACCGCTGATCAATTGCTTGAAGTAGTAGCGAGTTTGCTCTTCGGTGAATTTTCCTGAATGAAGTAAGTAATCGAAAAGTTCTCCCTTGGTGCACAATTCCAACACAATACCCATAGTGTAGTATGTTTCACCATTCTTTTTGATGTATTATTCCTTCTTTAAAATTTCTACAAGATTGACCAAATTTTCGTGCTTAAGTTAAGTTAAGTGACCAGCTTCTTGAATTAAAGCTTTGGTGTTCTTCTCTTCAGAGTGGGTTCTCTTAAAAATTTTTACAGCGTAAACCTTATTGTTGGGAGCGTAGCAGATTTTGACCTAAATATTTGAAATTTAAGATTAATTGATAAATTATTTTTTTATAACAAAAATCAGTTTGCGCCGCCATTCAAAGTTTGGCAAATAATTGATTGACTGCTTAATGATGAATAAATAAATAAAAATGCTTGCTACCTTTGCTTGATATCCCTTTCCGAGTGTTTTTCCTAAACGGTACTTACCGAATGTTTGTTCCTTTCTTTGCATTTTATTTATGACTTATTAAATTATATTGTTTTATATTCTTGTTTTCTGATAAAGAATCTATCTATTAATGAAAAAATTTTATGAGTTGATTAAGCAGAGTTTTCTGATTTAATTTATAATATATTTTTTACTTAGCTGTCTTACAGAGAATTTAAATCAGAGGAGAGAATTTAAATCAGAGGAGAGAATTTAATAAAATAGACATTATACAAACAATACAATAGATAAATACACTACTGTATTCATTCACTCGCTAATAGATTGAATTTTGTTATGTAAGAAGCAAAGCAAATAATAAATTATGATACTTTTTTTAGGTATTATATGCGTTTATAAAAAATCTTAAAAATGTCTATTCCTTCCTCAAACCAAAAACTTTTTCTTTTCTTTTTTGAATTAGAGTAAACTGGAATTTATCGGAAATAAATTCTAAAACATTTTCTAAATTACCAAATCTAGATACAATAAAAAATACATTTCTACTCCAAATCTTAAACAAATAATAAAATCAAAGCATTCAATCAGACAAAATTCATATTCGATTAAAATTACTTTGGAAAATTCGCACTGAATTTTATCTAGCTAAATAGACATACAATAAAACTTTACTAAAGAGTTTTCATACTTTAAATAGAATAAATAAACAATTTAAATTAATTCAGTAAAAATAATTTAATTATCACGAATTAAATAAATGAGTAGACACAGACTTTTTAATTAAAAATAGAGAGAAATTAAAATTATTTTATTTTAAGCTTTTTGATATTAACAATATAATTTAAAAAATTAAAAAAAAACCAATAAAATAGAAAATAAAATACAATTATTCAATAGAGTATTTTCTTAAATACTAAGGTTAGATCGAATAGATTTTTTTTGAAAATGGCAGAGTTTATATATGTATGTCTAACCTTATAAAATACTACAAAAACTGGATTTTCATATAAATTAGCATACATTTATTATTTAATCATATAATAAATATCAAATAACATCTAAAATGATTAATCTTTTCATCTTTAGAATATTTCTTTTGTAAAGCATTTGCTTATATTCATCAAATTAACTTATTAAATTAGAAAATAGATTATTAGGGAAAATTATTTTGAATGTTTGATCAAACGAATTAATTGTGGTAAAATAATGCCATAAGAGTTAATATTAAATATTTTATGTTTGAAATTGGCTAAAATTAAAGCCTTGTTATATATTAATTATTTCAAGAAAGAAATTATTTAATCAACTAGTTTCATCCTTATAAACTAAATAAAAATACTAAAAAATATTACCACGAAGTATAATAGAAAAAGATGATATTTTTATTTTTCCTTACTGAAGAAAGGAAATCACATTCTCCATCAAAGCTCATTTGGTTATTTCTTTGAATTAAAATTGAAATTAATGTATTGATTTATCATTTTAAAAGAAATTTTTACTAAAAATCAAGTTCCAAACTTTACAAATTAGTAAGATTCTTAATAGTTATTCCTAAATTTTGAACACCTAAATCATTGATCTAATTATTACTGAAGACAATTTAGTATTTTTGATTTTATTATTTGTTTAAAGTAAAATTATTTTTATGAAGAATAATATATTTACTCAAAAATTAGTTTTAGTTTGGAAACATTTGCGCATTGAGATAAAGCACTTCCTAAATCTTATGCTCCTTTTTCTTCGATTTAATTTTTACTTTTAAAAAAATTAATATAATAAAACTTTTGATTGCTAACATATAATACATACATTTTATTGTTATTGTTAAAAATTATTTTTAAGAAAATTAATATTTTAATTTAAACTGCATTTACGAGAGATTTAGAGATATATTATCAAGTTTCGTGCACATGGTAAAAAAAGATCTTAAATATTAGAGACAATCATGACCTAAACAAGAGTCCCTTTTTAAAACAAATAATATTATATTTATTATTTAAATTGGCTCAAATATCTTACGTTGATTCGAATTCAAAACTTTGAAGATTTGAAAATTTTGCAAAGGCATTACAAATAGATTCAAAATCTTATGCACAAGCTCTGCTAATTATTATGTCGCTAATTAAAAAAATAATTCATAAAAAAAGAGAAATAAATAATAAATTCTAAATTTTAGTAAGATAAATTAATAATCAATAAATATTCTCTATAAAATCTTTTTTACTTAATACAAAGACGCAAATGTGAAAGATTAATACATTTCTCTGATATTTTCCTACTTAAACTTTCTAAATCAAAACTATTTAGCTCTGTATTACGGCTTTAAACATAAAAAATATAAATAGATTTTTTAAGAATAAAATTAATAATTTTTAATTTATTAAAAAATATTACTCAACATTTGTTTCTACTTTGATAAAATATTTTATAAATAATCTTATATATAATATATTCTTATTTAATAAATCAATGTAGCAAATATAAAAAAGTTGAATTATTAAACAAAATAAATTATATTTCACAAAATTAATAAATTTTAAACATTTTTACCTCAAATCTATGTCCAATTTTTTTAAGTTCGCGGATTCTACTAATTCTATTAACTCTGGTTCTTCATTTAAGATATTATAGTTGTCACTTTTATTATATTTTTAGTCATAAATTATTTTTTGAAAAAATATTTAAAAGTTAAATAGTAAATTTAAAAAAATAAAAAATAATTCGTATTAAGCAAAATAAAAATAATTAATAAAACTAAAGTAAGATTATTTTTACCTTACGTTAATTTTCAATTCTTAGCAAAAATTACTAAAAGACATCAATTATTGTATTATATCTCTAAACTATCCACAATTACTTAGATTATTCAATAAATATTAAATTGAAATATGTTGATTTAAAAGCTATTTATTTTTCTCAAAAATATATCTGAATAAAATAAATACCTAACATTTATACTCACAGTGTATAAATTTTCGCACTATCTAATTGCATCAATTGATTGCCAAATGTTACCAATATTATTAAAACTTAAGTTTTATAAGATAATTAATTTTTAAATAAAAGAATTTATTTTTTAATTTATTAATGAATGAAATAAAAAATTTAATAAAAATAATTATTTTTGAAAGGCAAATTCAAAATATTTTTACCATAAATCCAAATTCAAAGATGTAAGATTTTGACATTTTCCTATTGCTTAGCCTAATTTTGTACACCCTTCATTACCAATTTCGTTAAGACTTAGTTTTAATTAGAAAATAAATAAAAGTTATCTTGTTTTCTATCATATATTTTATTTAAAAGAAGAAATAGTAAAAGTTATCAATGTAATTTGCTGATATTTTCATTCAAATTAAATTATTTTTCTATTTTTTCTTTTATAAAAAGTATAAATACAGACACAAACATAATTACCTCAAATTAAATTCTAATGATTTAAGATTTTATAAATTTTGTATTGCTTAGGCTATTCTTGAGCATCCTTCATCGCCAACTTAATTATTACTTTTTGTTATAAATTTCAGATATATTAATTAATGCAAAAAAAACACATTAAAAGTTAATTTTTAATAAATAATTTCCAAAAAATATTAATTACCTCAAACATAGTTATAAAGATGTAAGATTTTACATATTTTCTATAGCCAAGGATAGTTTTTAGCATCCTTTATCAGCAAGTTTATCACCTCTTAATGTTATAAATTTTAAATTTCGTTGTTCCATTATTGAATTAAGTATTTAATTTTATTAAAGCTATTTTTACTAATCAAGATGGATTTCTAAAACCTATAGATTTACACATTTTCCTAGGCCAGAAAAAAAATCAAAAGCACTTTCTTAACCAAATCTTCCCTTTCTATTATATTTTACAAAATTATTATAAAAAGCTTATCATTTTAATCATACTTGATGACTAACAAAATAATAAAAGAAAGTAATCAATTAAAAAATTTGTTTACAAAGAAAAATTGTAATAAAATTAGAAATTTGTAATTATTCTTATTAGAATTATTTATTAATTAAAAATACTGAATTAGTTAAAGTGTTATCCAGTATTCAATTTATAAAAATTACAAAGACCCTCCTCAAAATAGGAATCAAATTTCAAGCATGAAAGTCCCAAAAAAATATTTTTTAAAGGGAGTGTTAATGATAAATTATAGATTTTTAAAAAATGAAAAATCTTTTACTTTGCATCTATTTTAAGTCTTGAAAGATGAGAACAATTTTCTAAAAAAACGCTTAATCCAGGCTCAATAATGGTGTCATCTGGAATTCTAGAAATAAATTTTACTTGAAGAAAATATCAGATTATTTTAAAAAATATTTTTTACACTCCTATTACTTATATTTCTACATTTTGCAGATTTTTAATATTCTTGAAACCAGAGCTTATGTAATATCCAACTTATCTTTGAATCAGTGCTTCAATACTAAAATATAAATTTAATATTTTTATCAAATATGTTGATAAAATGTAAATTAAATACTTTTAAACATATTATTTTAAATCTATCTATTTAATTAAACATAAAATAAATAATAAATATATTTTTTACTCAAGCAAAAGCCTTAGAGATGAAAGATTGAAACACTTCTGCAAATCAAGGCTTATTTCTTCGGCATCTTCTTTATCAAGTTCATAATTTCTTTTTTAAGAATAAAATGCATATTAATATTTTAGAATTTTTAATTTCATTAAACATTTTAAAAATGAAAGAATTTATTTTCTTTCGTTTTATTTACTTTAAAAGTTTTATTTTAAAATTTTAGTAAATAAATAAATTAATATTAATCAACATATAAACAAAAAAATTATAAATTATCTAATTTAATATGAGCAAATTATCCAATCATTTTAATTTTTACTCTAAATCAGATTCACAAAACTTTTATTTTGAAAAAATTAAATATTTGATTGGATGAGTTAATTAATTTAATCAAATACTTTTTCACAATCATCAAAATATTTTTCTTTCATTTCTTATTTTTCTTGTTATTTAATTTTTAATTTGAATTGTATTTTTCTTTATTTAAAAAAAATTAATTTCAATATTTCCTTTATGAAGATTTATACCCTTTTTAAAATTATATTTGAGATCAAATAAAAAATAAATTACTTTTCTTAATCAAATCTGATGAGATGGAAATAAACCGCTAAAGAATAAATTTCTTTTTTTTATGCGTACGAAGTTAAAAATGCTTTTTAAGAATATATTTTATTAAATATAGCTAAAATAAATTTAATCTTTAATTCTTGAGATAAGTAAATAAACAATTTTGTATATAAAAATATAATGTATTTTTGCATGAATTAAATTGTAAAATTATTTGTTTTAAATTTATGAAAATACTATTTTAAGAAACATCCTTATAAAAAAATAATCCCTCAGCTAAAATTTCCTTACATTATAGAATTGAGGGTATTTATAAATAAAAAAAAATAATAAATCTATCTATTTTTTAGGTTTAAGTATTACAAAATATTATAAAATAAAACAGATTATATTAAATTATTCAAATATTTTTATTTTTATTCTTCCTTTTTTCTCCACTTTTTATCACCACTAATTAAATTTAAAGGCAACTAATCTTTATGATTTGAGAATCTTGTTTTTAACTTTCAATTATTATTTTTTATTGATTTCGTTTTGACTTTTAATAAAAATAAGTGAAATTACTAAAAAAATAAATAGAATAAAATTAATTCTTAAATAAATTTTATATTTAATATCAAATAATAAAAAAAATAATTAATAAAAAAATTATACTGTTAACATTCATTTATATAATAAAAAATATCACAATCCAAAATAAAAAAACTGTTTTACTAAAGATTAAGTGTCAAATTTAGCATGTTAGTGCACTTTAATAAACTACAACCTAAGTTTGATGAACCTTCATCATTAATTTAATTATAACTTTTTAAATATCGAAGATAAAATATATAGTTAATTAGTTAGTTAGATGTAAAAAATGAAAAAAAATATAAAAAATATAACAATCTAAAACAAGTAAATTTTTTTTACTGAAGATGAAGTGTCAAATTTTAGATATTAGTGCACTTTACTAAAACAAAACCTATTACTGATGTACCTTCATCATCAATTTAATTGTTACTTTTTAATTATTGAAGAAAAATTAAAGAGTTAATTAATTACTTAAATGGAAAAAATGATGAAAAAATATTACTAACATGAAGTTAATAAATTAGTTAATAATAAAAACAAAGGTTGGAAAATTAAATTAACAAACAAAAAATAAACAGAAAAATATTAAAAAAAAGAAAAATATATTAAATTAAAGGCTAATAAATAAATTAAAAGAGTTAGTTATATTGCTTTTAATTCATTTTTATATTAGAAAATATAACAATCCAAAAAAATAAATTTACCCAAGTAAAAGTGTCAAATTTTAGAGATTAGTGCATTTTTCTAAACCAAATGAACCTAATGCACCAGTTTAATTGTTACTTTTTAAATATTGAATAAAAATTATATGATTATTTAGTTAATTAGTAGGAGAAAATAAAGAAAAAGAATGAAATTAATTAATAATAAAAGCAAAATTTGAAATGAAAAAATACATTAAATTAACAAAAAGAAAAAAAACACGCAGTATATAAAAAAAAATATTAAATAAATAAATAAATTAAATGAGTTAATTAAATTGTTTTAAATTCATTTTAATATTAAAAATATCACAATCCAAAGGAAATAAACTGTTTTTACTTAAGATCAAGAGTCAAATCTGAGAGATTAGTGCACTTTCCTAAACCAGAGCATAATCCTGATGCACCTTCTGTGCCAATTTAATTTTAACTTTTAAATATTAAAGAAAGAATATATAGTTAATGAGAAGGAAAAAATGTAAATATATAGCAAATAACGAACAGAAAATGAGTATGTGCTTATACCTGTTTAAATCATTTTAAGCATTTTGCTTTGATTAAATTAAGAAATGAATTAATTAATCAAAAAGAAAAATAAAATTTTAAAATTAAAAAATGAATTAAATTAATAAAGAAAGAAAAAATACAAGCAGAATAAAAAATAAAATAAAAAGATTATAAATAAATAAATTGAAGAAATTAGTTTTATTTATTGCTTTTAATTAATTTTTACATTAAAAATATCACAATCTAAAACAAATAAACTGTTTTTACTGAAGATAAAGTGTTAAAATTGAGAGATTAGTCCACTTATTAAAAACAAAACCTAAGCCTAATGCACCTTTGTCACCAATTTAATTTTCACTTTTTAAATATTGTAGAAAAAATATAAAGTTAATTAGTTAGAAGTAGTTAGTTAGTTAGAAAGAAAGAAAGAAAAAAAATAAAATGAAGAATTAATTAAATAATAATAATAATAGCAAAATTTGAAAATAAAAAATGCGTTAAATTAATATAAAAAGAAAGAAAAAATACAAGCAGAATAAAAAATAAACCAAATAAAAGGCTAATAAGTTAGTTTTTTTATATTAAATTCATTTTTTTATTAAAAAATATCACAATCCAAAACAAGTAAACTATTTTTACCTAAAATTAAATGTCAAATTAGAGAGGTTAGTGCACTTTGCTAAACCAGAACCTAAACCTTATATACCTTCATCACCAATTTAATTAGACCTTTTTAAATATTGAAAATAAATATTAAATTAATTAGTTAATTACAAAAGAAAAAATTAAGTAAAAATATGAAATAATAAGAAATGAGTTAATTAATTAAATAATAATAACAAAAGTTGAAAAAATGAGTTTAATTAACAAATAAAGAAAAAACACATTCAGAATAAAAAAACAATAATAAATCAAAGAAAAAATAAGTAAGTAAATAAATAAAGAGATATTTATATTATTTTAAATTAATTTTTATATTAAAAATATCAATCCAAAACAAATAAGTTATTTTTACCCAAGATAAAGTTTTAAATTTTAGAGATTAGTGCAATTTCCTAAACCAAAACCTAAGGCTGATGCGCCTTCTGCACCAATTTAATTTTAACTTTTTAAATATTTAAGAAAAAATATCAAGAAAATTAGTTAGTAAGAAAGAAAAAATAAGGAAAAATTATGAAATATAGTAAAAGCAAGTGTTTAAAATGAAAAAATGGGTTTTATTAACAAAAAAAGAAATAACACAAGGATAATAAAAAATAAAGAAAAATAAATCAAATGAAAAGCTAATAAATGAATTAAAAGAGTTTGTTAGATGTTTAGTTTTAAATTCATTTTTATTTTCAAAAATATTACAACCAAAAACAAATAAAGTGCTTTTACTGAAGATCAAGTGTTAAATTTGAGAGATTAGTGCACTTTCCTAAACCAGAAAATAATCCTAATGCACCTTCTGCACCAATTTAGTTTTTGCCTATTTAGGTATCTCCTTTATATATAAGCATTTTGGACTCCTATATAGATCTGCTTTTTTTCTTGCCGCAAATATCTTTGAAAGCACCAAGAAGTTCATAAAGTCTGATACTTTTTTTTTAATTTTTTTGCCAAAAAAAAGATTTTAAGAAAAAAGTAATATAAACTTCAAAAATTTATAAAGGAATAAACAAATGATAAATAGAACAGTAAAAATTAAATCTATATTTTTAATTTTAAGAATACTTTCTGAGTGTATAAATACATGTAATTATGTATGAGTAAATTATTAAATGCACTAATTTAATTTTTACTTTTAAAATATTGAAGAAAAATATAAAGTTAGCTAGTTAGTGAGTAGAAAAAAATAAATAAAAATATTAAATTAATTAATTTATAATAAAAGCTGAAGTTGAAATAAACGAGTTAAGTTAACAAAGAAAGATAGAATGAAAAAAAGAAAAATAAATCATATAATAAGATAATAAATAAATTTAAAGAGTTAGTAAGTTATATTGTTTTAAATTTACTTAATTAAAATATATGACAATCCAAAACAAAAAAACGATTTTTACCTAAAATAAAGTTTCAAATTTGAGAAATTAGTGCACTTTTCTAAACCAGAACCTAAGTCTAATGAACTTTAATCACTAATTTAATTCTAACTTTTTAAATATTAAAGAAATAATAATTTTAATTAGTTAATTAAAAGGAAAAAAAAAATATCAATCCAAAACAAATAAAATTTTTTACCCAAGATAAAGTTACAAATTTGAGAGATCAATGCACTTTCCTAAACCGAGACCTAAAACTGATGCACCTTCTGCACCAATTTAATTTAAACTTTTTATAAATTGAAGAAAAAATATAAAATTAATTAAAAGTAATAAGAAAAAAATGAAGAAAAAATATATAGTTAATTTGTAAACTAGAATCAAAGAATGATGAAAAAATATCAAATAAAAAAAATGAATAATAAATAATAAAATAAAAATTGAGTTAAAATTAACTTAAATAATTAAAAAAATATTTGCATTTATAAAAATAAGTGAAAAAAGATGAACATTTCTATTAGAAAAATAATATTTTAATTAACTTGAAAATTAAATATAAAAAAATATTTATAAATTTAATATACCTCAGAGTTATATGAAGAGCCTAATGTGATTAAAGTGAAGAGTTTAAAAACTTGTTTTATTAATAGGAATAAATTTATAGAATATTTATTAATAAAAAAATAAATATTTACTTTTTCTAGATCTTTGAAATAATTAATCTATTGTATCATTTATTTATTTCTTTCTTTATTTTATAGCAATTTAAGGAAATTTAATTAATTAAAAGTTTTTTAATAAATTTATTGATTTTAATGTCAAATGAATTAGGATAAAAAGAACCAATAAATTATAATAATTATCAAATAAAATTTTTAAATTTGTTTTTAGTAAAAGAATTTCACAAAATAGTTAATCTAAAATTAATTATTAAAAATTTATATTTCTATTTAAAACATATACTTAAAAATATAGTAAGAATCTAAGAAAGGTAGTCAGTCATATGTTAATAAAATTCTAATAGTTAAAGTACCTAAATTTTAATAAAATAATTTTTATTTCATAAATTGTTCTGTTTTATTCCAGTAATAAACGGAAGGAAATATATTATCTTTCCAAAAAAAGTAGTCTTACTGTATTGAGATAATTTATAGAGTTGATTTTTTATTTTAAATTATTTGGGAAAGGGGTGATTATAAATAAAACTACTAAATAAACTATCTTGTTATTATTCGTGTATGTAGCCTCCTAGATAATATATATATAATTATTTTAAATTGTTATTTCTAAGGTAATAAACTATTTTTAGTTATTTATTTTTATGATCAAATAAGAAATTTATTTTTTTTTCTTAATTAAATCTGATAGAAAAAAAACCGCCAAAGTATGACTTTCTATTTTTGATACATATGCAAATTTAAAAATACTTTTTAAGAATATATTTTATCAAATACATCTAAAATTAATTTAATATCTTATTCAAATATAACTTATGAAGACATTAGCAAATTAATAGTTTTATGAATTAAATTTTTGATCTAATAATAAATAAATACTCTTCTTACCAAAATATTTAAATTACTCAAACAAAATATTCGAGAAATTATCACTTAAATTTTAAAATAGTTTTTCAAGGTTATTTTTAATAATATCTTAATAATTAGTTAATACTTTCCCAGTAACATTAATAATAATTATGATTATTTAGTTGTTATTTTTTATACAACGAATTCAAAATATAATAATAATTAAAAGAGGCATTTGGAGGATAAATTTCAGAAAGATTCTTTGCAATTATTGAATGTTAAAATTTCAAAGCGAAATAGTTAATTGTTAATAAATTATTTGAGTGAAGTATTTATAATTTTTGTTAGATCCCTCCAATTGCAAATAATCAAAAATAGTAAGTAATATTAAGATTAAAAGACAATAGAGGAAAGATTAAAAAATTTATTATAAAATATTGATTGATCGATAAAGATCAAAAAATTCAGACTATTATTCAATTTTAACAAATACCATTTCAAAACAAAACTTAAGTAGATTATTTATCAAATAGTAAGTTAGTTATTTAAGCAGCAAGTAGCGAGTAAGGTAGTTTGGCAATCAGGTTTTAAGCAAAAGTAGTTTAGAGTTATGGAAATGGAAGAGGATACTAGTTAAAGCGGTTATTTGGATGGCAGAGAAAGTTAATCTCGCAATTAAGGGGTATTTTAAGAATATAATTGTCTAAATTATAATTATGAATTTGGGGAAGAGAATGAAATTTAATTGTATTATTAAACCTCCTAACAGGATGAACAAAAAATGCAAGAAAGCAGCTACTCAGAATTGTACGATAACATAATAATAGCTATTATAGATGAGCACAACAAGATATAAAATTTAGCTGATTTGTATGATATAGTGTTGGTATTAATTTTAACAATTAATAATTTTTTTTGCAATAAGATTTCTAAAATAACTTAATATTAGTCTAAAATAGATGAGAGTTTGTAAGATACAGAATCATATGAAGATATTGATTTGGATGAGCTTGCAGATGAGTGTTTTAAGCAATTAAAAGTTAAATTGTATGACTCATTTTCAAAACAAATTTGGCAAGATAAAAATACACAAAATGTATCAGAATACCAAAAGATAGAATTCATTGATGATAAACTAAATGAAAGCTTTGATTTTTTCCATACAGTATCAAATCTTATAGTATATCTTGAGCAATTATAAAAGCAGTTAATGATAGGAAACAAATAGCAGAATGTAGAAATAAATATTAGATCTTTCTTTCTTTTTTTTAAATTTATTATAAAATAAAGAATAAAGAAAACTCTTCAATGTAGAATTCATCAGAAAAAGAAAATCCTACCGAGTCTATTAATCTCCGATAAAGAAAGAGTGCGGCAGCTACACCTAATTCTTCAGTGGCAAATGGGAATTATGAAGGTAAGTAAATAGGAGATAGATAAAAGCAAAAGGATAATATTGTAAATTTTAGCGAAAATAAAGCAGCATCAGCTTCAATAAGCAGTAGCAGTAGAACTACATCTAAAAGAGGAGAAACAAAGTAAAAAAATCCTCCATAGTCTTTTGGTTTATAGCAATCTTTTTGCAGTAATGAGAGTTTAGGTGTGAAAGGAAACAATTTATTAGGAGGAGATTTCAGAAACACCATATAAGGTGAATAAAAGATCTTTGTTAGATTGAATCCCTTGAATGTGCAAACTCATTAAATTTAGCTTTATTTGCAGAACTTTCCTCGACTTGAAGTTAAGTAATAATAAGCAAAAATAATATTTAAAATATTTAAAATTAAATTCATTATTTTTTTTATGTCTAATTTTACTTTTTAAAATGTTGATGTAATTATTTATTAAGATAATTTTTGATTGAAATTAATTGTTGTAATTAAATATAAAACTGCACAAAGGATAGGTACCAACTAGTGTCTTAGTTATCTCCTTGAGTATTTGCATCGTAAGTGGCTTTAGAAGCAACAGAATAATGGAATGCAGAATAATAATTGTATTTTTGGAATCTTTTTATATCCTGATAGCGAAAGCTGGCTCATCGAATTTAAAGGCCAAGAAAAGCCTAAACTAAGTGAATAATTGATGATTAATGATATTTATTAAGGTTTCAACTATCCTAAAGATCAGGTAGTCAATCTACTTTACGAAATAACAAAAGACCAACCACCTTAGCCAGCTCCTTCTATGCTGTAAGCTTCAGAATGGGAAAATCATATTTAAAATACTATGCCTTCCCCAAGATTACATATCCCGCTAAGTCCGTCACGATTAGGTGTTGATCATGAAGATAATTACCACTTTTTGTAGCAATTCAGCTAAGATTCTGATTTTAAGTTCTTTAACTACTACGAAAATCTGTTTAATGAAGACGATGATGAAGACTATGTTGTGAATGAAGACGAAGAAGAAGAGGAGGAGGAAGAAGAGGATGATGAAGACGATGAAGAAGATTTTGAAGAAGAAGAGGAAGCTATAGAAGAAGATTAAGATAAATAAGAATAAGGAACAAATACCTAAAAAGATGATTTTCAAAATTAAAATAAAAATGATTTAAATGAAAAAACATAAGAGTATTAATAAAATTAAACAAAACAAAATAATAAAATTTAGACTGAAGGAGAAGTTCAAAATAATAAATTAGGATAAGCAGAAAATTAAAATGGGAATTAAAAAAAGAAAAGCAATAAAAATAATAAAGAAGATGGACACGATCAAAGATAAAAATCTTAGAACTAATAACAAAGTAATAGAAAAAGCAACGAAAAAAAATAAAAATAGAGCAATAGCAATTTATTTTATTAAAATTAGCAAAAAATGCTCTAAGAAAATTAAGATTTAAACAATAATCAATATGGTAATTATGGTGGTAATAATGATTTAAATTATAATGAATATCAATAGAACTTGATGGATGATTGTAAAGATGCTCAATTAATGTCTAATTTTGAAATAAATAATTTCGAAAATGTAAACCAGCTAAATGATTTTTATAGTAATTAATACAAAGTATAAATGAATAATCGGTACAGAAGCTAAGAAGATGTAGACAATATTAATCAAAACGATTTATAAGAGTAACATCATCTTCATAACTCATCAATTAATATAGATAACAGCATGCTTAAGTAAAGCAGTATTAGAGGTAATAATTTGATGACTAGTGAAAACCTCAATAACATGGGAAATAACATGAGCAACATGATAGGTTTGGGTAATCTAGAGTCTTAAAATTTCCAAAAATAAATAAGTTAGACAAATTGCTATGATGGTTTCATTGACTTTAACAATGATACGAGCAATAATTTGAACAATAATAATATGAGCAATAATTTAGCTGATAGCAATAATGGTAAAAACAACAATAATAATTTGAACATTTAAAGTAATAATACAAACGACGGATTTAACAGCTTCTCCAACATAATGAATTAGATGAATCAAGAGAGCAATAACATAAGAAATGCTCAAGACCATCAGTTGGAAAATGAAAACAATGATAACAATTCAATTAGTTTGATGATTAATTAGTAGTAAAGCTTATAAAACTAAATGCAATAACAATAGATTTAAAGTAGCTTAGATAATTAGAATGCTAATCTGTTATTAAAATCCCCTTAAACAAATAGAGATAAAAAAAAAAATAAATTGTAAGATAAACAAGCTGAAAAAATAAAGAGATAAAAGCAATCTTCTACTGTAGATCAGAATCCTGATGAATAAATTATATCTTTGATTAAACCAAATCCTTACAAAGATGTAGAAATGTTTTAAAAGATGAAATCTAAAGGCAATCCCAACCAAAACTAATCTGAATAATTAGAGTACTAAATAGAGGATGGAAAATTAAATAGTCTTGACTAAGAAAATGAAAGCGAATAAAAAAAACAACAACTTAATTTACTAAAGAACAATATTCGCCCTCCTAGTTTCTAACTGAATCAAACTTAAAAGTAGAGGGATGAAAGTGAAAAAGAGCCAAAGCTGCAAAAATTTGTTAAGTAGAATAGCACTGGAGATATCAATGATGATTAATAAGGATAATCAAATTAAAAAGGATAAATAAACTAAAATAACAACCAATAAATAAATACAGAGAATATATTAAATAAATAAAATGAAAAGGCTCAACAGCAGCAATTAATCAATCTCCAGGAATAGCAACAGCTAAGTAACTGTTATAATGATAATAAAGATTAAGGAGAACGAGAAGAGGAAGAAGA
The DNA here is from genome assembly GCF_000189635.1 of Tetrahymena thermophila SB210. Taxonomy (NCBI): domain Eukaryota; phylum Ciliophora; class Oligohymenophorea; order Hymenostomatida; family Tetrahymenidae; genus Tetrahymena; species Tetrahymena thermophila. Next base: position 46,520 of record NW_002476523.1, on the reverse strand, counting down.
AGAGTTTGATGAAGATAATGAAGATGATGATGAAGAAGAAGAAGACGAAGAGGAGGATGAAGAAGAATTTGATGAATAATACTCTAATAATAACCAAGACGAAAACAATTAATAAAATGAGAAAAAAGATTAAACTGATAAACAAAATAATTAAAATTAATACAACGAACAAAGCTAAAATCTTATTAAAAATACTTCGCCATTGCAATATAAACATAATTTTAGCAATTTCAATTTATTTAATTAAGACAGCTATCAATTCCATAACAATTAAAGCTATAACTTCAACTCATTAAATAACATATTCAACACAACTTCAAATGCTAACATTTAGAATACTTTATTCAACTAGCAGTTGCATAGCACTAATTCAAATTTAATAAATAAATCTCTTCTTAAAAGTCCCATCAACCCTTCTCAAAAGAAAGGTTATACTTTTAAACAAAATATTTTTGGAGATAAAAATTTTAATTCAAATAATTTCCAAAATGATAACAGCATTATGAATATTAATAGCATGGCTATGCGATTTGAGGATCCTTCTTCCAATTTTAAGCATTTTGATTTTCCTTTTTCAAATATGAACTATGCTAGTAATTCTAGACCATTTTTGAATGATAAATATACTAACACATTCACAATGTCTAAATTTAATTAGAATTCTAACTTGAATTCTATTCCTTTATATAAAAATTACCAGCATAGCAATTAATTGAACTTTGCTCATCATCAATTTAATCATCCCTTTAACTCTAGAAGGGATATTTTTGCAGATAAAACTCTTAGTTCTGAAATGGATAAAGATAATTTGTAAAATACTGAAAAGGCTATTAATGAAGAATTATAAAATAAAAATGAGGATAAAAATTTCCCACAAATAAATATCATAAAATCAGAAAGCACTCCTTCTTTAGGATTAAAAAACGAGTAAGACTAGAAAATTATTAAAATAGATGCTACTGAGAAGTAATTTTCAGACTAAAAGCAGTAAAACTAATCTTAATAGATAACTTAAAACGAAGCAAACAAAAGTGAAGTTATGGGATTCAGGAAGATAAATGTAATAAAAAAGGAAGATGCTTCATCAGCAGGTGGCAGTCTTCTTGGAAAAAGATTCCTCTCTGAGTAGGGAGAAATCAAAAGTTCATCAAAATAAGATCAAGGCAGCAGTGATAATCAAATTCCATTATCTGTTTTAAATACAGAAAAAATAGAAAACCTTGTAAAACAAATTGTCGGAAACTAGTAAAATTAAGATAGTGTTTAAGACAATAATAATAAGAATCAAAATGATAGCTAGTCATAGCAAGATTCACTGAAGTACTTATAAATGAATGAAAGTAATCAAGACATATTGGGTAAGAATACAAGCAACAATAATAATTCAAGCAATATTTTCAAAGTGAGGAAACTTTCAGCTAATTAAATATAGAACTAAAATTCTTTGAACCAAGTAGCCAAGCCAACAAATAACAACTCTAATAGTAATTTTAGTAAAAATGTTTAAGAAGTACATAATGCCATAACAAATTTACTAAACAACTAAAGTCTTACATCTTCTGTAAATCCAATTAATACAAATAACAGTGAATTGTCAAAAGAAAGTTTAAATTCTAATAACCACTCAAACACAGAAATTAAAGAAAACTATAAATTCCTTAAATTTTAGAATGAATTTGCTAAATATTACAGTGAAAACCTTTGCAAAACTGAAGATTAAAAAATAAACAGCTCTTTATAATCAAACAGCACATAACAGGCTCTTAAAGCTTAGTTGATGAGAATCGATTCAACAAAAGCTGTCTCAGCTATTTTAGAAAATGTTATTGCATCATAATAACTTAAGTAAACTCAGTAAACTTCTTAAACAGGATTATCGTCAACATAGAAGTTAGAAGAAAACAATAACACGTTACAAAATTCTCTTAACAATATAGAAAAGTAAAAAAGTTTAGGAGCTTCTTCAAACCAAATGGAAAGTATCAAGTAAATAATACAAGTAAAGACTGCACCAAAAATAATATCACCAAATTATTAGAGCAACTTGAGCGAAAGCAATAATAACAATAATTAATCTAATGATTAATCAAAAGATTCATCAAAGCAAGCAGCTATAAATTTATCCTAAAATTAATAATAACAATAAAATTAATAACAAGGAGTTGTTCGTACAGATCTATAATTTCTAGAGAATCTAGTCGAATTAGTAGGATTAAAGAAAAATTAAGTGTAGGGTGCTCAACAATTTATTAATTAAGTGAAAGATGTGTAAACAAATAACAGTAAATAGCAAAACAACGAAGCTTAACCTAATAAAAATGTTCTTGTCAAAAGTGTTTCAGTGGTAAGAAAATATAATAATAGCACTTCCCTCACAAATTAGCAACAAGCTAATTAAAAATCTGACGAAAGCAACAATAAAAATTCTCCAGATTCATCTATAAACCAATAAATGTAGAACGATTAAAATGTTGAAGTAGAAAATAAAATGGAATCTTCTACTATCTAAAAATGCAACAATTCAAACTCTGACTAAACTGAATGAGAGCTTTTTTAAAAATAAATGTTAATTAAAATTTGTTTAAAATTTAGTAAAATTGTGAATAAATATCACCCAATTTTAATGAAATAAAAACTTATATATAATATAATTATTTTAATTGCTAGATCAATTAAATAAAATTCAACCAACCTAACAAACAACAAACGAAGTAGTAATTTATTTATTGTCTTGTTCATATCCGAAATATCTTTTAAATGTAATTAAAAAATACATTTTAAAATTATTGTAAATTGTTCAAAACAGCTAATTCATTTTACAATAATTATTCCTTAAAACAACCCATATAGAAACAACATCAATTTCAATTAATATTTTAAATGGATTTAATCAAAACCCTTTTTTTTAAGAAATAATTAATTGAAAATTTTTATATATATTTATTTGTACTTTGATGGATGAATTGAATCTATTAAATCCTTTATTATTTATTTGACAATCTTAATTTGTTTATTCAATGTATTAATTTAAGATTATTGTTTGTTACAATGAAAATATCTATTTGATGATATATTAGCAGCTAACTTGACTTGATGTTTTATCTTTGTTTGTTTTTGCTGTATTCGAAACTTAAAGTTTTAATTAAAATATTCAAATATAATTTGTTAAAATTTTAATTATTTCAAAAAAAAAAATAAATTAATAAATTACTTAATTAAGAAGTTTGACAACCATCAAAAAAATCAAACAGCATTAGATACATATACTAAACACAATAAATATACAAAAAGGCAAAAGCATATATAAAGGATACGATTTAGGAAGCGATAATGGGAGATTTAAGTGCAAGTATTGAAGAGTTGGACGATTACATTTCATCATATTATGAAGATGATATCGATCTTAAGATTAGCACAGCTAAGAAGATTCTTCTTTTAACGTTAGATATGAAGAATATGGAACATATTGTCACCAATGGTAATAAAAATTAGTTGATTAATAAATAATAAATTATTTTGTAGTCTTCATGATAATGATTACATATTTGCTTTACTTAGATTGATGATAATTTAAGAAATTTGAATAGAATTTTAACTCATTTTTAAATAATTTGTAGATTCTTTATTAAGTTTACTGAGTCGTACATTGCAAGAAGAATACGAAAAAAGTTCTAAAAGCACTGAGCTTTGCATAAATATATTGTGCATTTTCTTCGTTCTATCTAATTATTAGGAATTCCATAGTTACCTTACCCAGCATAAGGTTGGTGATGCCACATTTAAAGTTATTGAATATCAGATTCGTCGTTTTGACTTCAGTTATGCCGCATATATGGAAATTGATCCATCTAACAAAGCTCAATAAGAAAGAGAGCTTAGAAAATTAAATTTAATGATAGCAAAGCAAGACAAATTATTCTACATTTCGTTTACTATTTTGTTGAATTTGGCAGAAGATTACTAAATCGAAAAAAAGATGAAAAACAGAAAGATTGTTTCTATTCTTGTCCGTATGCTTGAAAGAAATGATTTTCATTTGTTAATTGTCGTTTTACTCTTCCTCAGAAAGCTCTCAATTATCACCGAAAACAAAAACTAGATGGTAAAACTTAATTATTTATTGTCGTTCTATTTACTTTGAAGTTAAAAATTTTATTTTTAAAAAATAAAACTCTCAAAGTTAGAAGAAGGTATTGTAGAAAAGCTAGGTAGATTTTTCAGTTGCTAGAATAACTTGTTGCTCAAATTATCTTCAGGTCTCTTGAAAAACGTTGCATTCGACAAGTCAGCAAGAGAGCAAATTGAAAAAGAAAATTACATCCCTAAAATTATTGATCTACTCAAAGTGCCAAACTTCCGTTTTGACTCATTAGTTTTGTTGTATATTCTTTCTTTTGATGATAAAATTAGGAACACTTTTGCATACACAGATTGCATGTCACTTGTAAACAATTAAACACAATATTTTTCATTTTGATGTTCATCTTATTACTTTAAAAATAAATTGTTATGCCAAATATAAATTAAATATATATAAAAACATTATAGGTAATTAAGTTAATTGCTCATTTCCCTGAATAACTAGTAGGTAAAGAGCTCGTTGCTTTGGCTATCAACTTGGCAGCTAATTAAAAGAATGCAGAGCTTGTTTCTGAAGAAGAATTATAGGTTGTTATTGATAGAGCTTTAAAAAACGTAGACATTAATTTATTTAAGTTTATAAAAAATATTGCAATCTATTCCTAAGACTAAGAAACCCATGACTGCTTACAAGTAAATTCTTAAAATAATAATTCAAATTCAATAAATATCAAACACTCTTCTTTCTTTATTTAATTCTTCTAATCTTTCTCAAAAAAAAAAATATTTATGAGCCTTATTTAAAATTTTGAATTAAAAAGACAAAAATTTAATTCTAAAATTATGTTATTTCATTTATAAATTAAATTCATTCATTTATTTATAGTGCTTTTTAATATTTAAATTGTTGTTTAAAGAATAATTTAGGCAAATTCTTGAAGTTGATTATAAGTAAAAGTAAGATTCAAGATCCTAAAATTGAAGATTTGAAATTTGAAGTAATTGGAATACTAGCTAATGTTAAATATATGGGAGATAAATGGGAAAACTATTTAAATAATACATTTATGGAGTTTTTACATGCAAATATCTCTCAATAGATAGTTGAAGATGATATTATTTTGGAAACTGTTTAGCTCATATAATCTATTTGCAATTCACCTAAGAGTGCAGAAACCTTAGCAAGTAAAATGAATTAATTAATTCTTTTATTAAAATTAAAATTTTCAAATTAAGAAAATAAGTTTATGATTTTCATTGCCGAGCTACTAATTTCTAAGCATGAAGACGAAGAGTTTTTGTCATAAAATATATATGCTTTGTATTAGTTTTTGCATCATAAAATTGGTATCTAGTTCATATTAGAATAGCAAGAAATTCTAATGGTACTTCTCAATATAATCGGCTCAACTAATTAAGTTTTAAAATAAGTTAATGATGATGTTCTTGATATCTTAAGAGTAATTATTTATTTTATTATTTTAGTGTATTTTTTATACCTTTAAATTGTTTAAAATGTTTAGGAATACCATCCAGATCTATCAGAGAACATCAAAGAGAGAAAATATTATGAATATAACAGAGAATGGATAGAGAGTGTTGAGGAATATGACAAGAATGTTTTAGGACAAGACCGTTACGATTTTGGAGATGACATTAAGTAAACAATTTATACAAAATTCTCAAAAATTATCAAAACTTAAACAAATATTGCATCAACTAATAAATAAATAAATAAATAAATAAATAAATAAATAAATAAATAAATAAATAACCAAAAAAAGTAAAAGAATAGGTAATTTTACAAGCAAATTAAGATAGATATTATTGCAAATTCAATAAAGCAAAAATTCATCAAAATAAGAAATTAAATTTAACTAAATAAATAACTAAGCGTGTATATTTAATATGGGAATTATGCATACAAACTAAAATAATATCAGGATTATAAGTTAGATAAAGCAAAAATTGATTTAATAAGCAATATAGTTTTAAAAAAATAAATAATTTGTAAATTGATGCTATTTTATTTACTAAAATTGGCAATTTGAAACTAAAAAAAATTTTTAAATTTAAAATTAATAATTTTATTATAAAAAGTGGCGAATACTTTGGATTTTATGATAAGGATGACAACGATTTAGATCCTAGGTAATTTTATATTTAATTGAAATTAACAAATTAATTTTAAATTTTTGTAAATAGAATGTGGGATTCTGATTTAGATATGTGAAACAGACTTGAATATACATACATGCATATTTACATACATAAATTAATTAAATAATTTTAATTGTTTTATATAATAAAGTTTTTATTCATGTAAATCAATTTTAATTTAAACTATTACAAAAAATTCAAAAATTATAAAAATGCAAAAATTTAATTATTTCAAAAATAATTCAGAAAAACAACATTATTATTTTTTATTTGATTAAATTTGTTTTCTGTAAAAATTGTTTTGTTCTACTTAAATTATTAAATTTTGAATTTACAAAACTCAGACATTTTTTATGAAATGTTTTGAAAATTTGCTTTTTATATAAAATTTTTTGTTAAATTGCTTGACTTTAAAAAAATTAAATTAAAAATAAGGAGATTAATCGTTATGATACTATAAAAAGATTTATAAATCAAATATTTTGAATGTATTTTAATCAAAGAGTAAAACAAGAATGGAATTAAATAGTAGCGATAAAAGCGGTTTACCTTAGTCTTTTCCTAGCTAATAAAAGCAGTTTTTAACATCAAATATGAATATCAATGATGTTTACTTATTCTCTTCTTAAAAAAATATAGATGCAGACATTAAATGCTCTTCAAATTAAATTGAAAAAGATAATTTTCCTACAAGACCTTCTTATTTTACTATTGATGAAAAAAATAGCTCATTTACTAAAGAAATAAACCCTTCATTCAAATGCAACATACTAATTTGTAGGGGATGCTAGCTACTTTTGGGATATAAAACATTTATTTAAAAAAAGGAAAAACATTTCATGATTTTGAGTGGTTTACTCAATTATAAAATAGATCCTGAAGCTGAAGATGATCACTTTCTTTATGTGTTCTGCATGAGTTGTAATGAGTAGTTAGGAATCAAAATAAACAACAATTTCTTCATATACAATGCAATGATTTGTGAAAAAAATAGAATTATGACTGCTGCCATTATCTCCCTTAAGAAAGATTTAAATGATGAATTCGAAAAGCTTTTGAATATCATTAATTAGTAGCTTAATTTATAAATAACTATTCATCACTTTCACTTGTAAAAATCTCAACTCTAAAATTTTAAATTATAATTTAATTACGATATTTGCATAATCATTCATAAAGAAGAAGGCAGACTACTTCTTTTTGATGAAAATGGAATTTACAATCATGTTTACAGAGAATGCTTTAAAAACACTAAGGGTAATGTGTTGTTTATTTTGCTCTTGAATGACTATTTTCACTAGTAAAGCAGTTAAAAATATTTTTCCCAAAGTAAAACACACGAAAACAGCAGCTAAGATTGTGGCAGTAGTAAAGTAATCAATAATGAAAATAAATCTTAACTAAATGGGGATATATTCTCTATTTAAAATCCAATTTATGATAAAAATCTCATTAAAGATATTTCTGAGAATGGCAAACAGCCTCTCCTTCAACTACTAAGTAAAAACTAACTTGTAATGACTATTATAGAACAAATAAATATTTTACAGATAAATTTCCTAATGAATTTTGTACATAACTCACAATACAAACCGTTAGTCCCTAGTGAACTTAACTACAATCTAGGTTTTACTAAAATATACCTCAAAATCAACATTGAAAAAAGCTAAAATGCTGTCTTATCATATTTTATCTAGGAATCCCAAACAAAAAGTGAGTTTAATATTGTAATTCAGCAGTTATAGCAATAGAGTTTAAAAGTTTAAAAAATAAAAGATTCTCAAGACTCAGATACAAATCTTGAAAATTAAGTAAACGACGTTACTTATGAAAAAGAAAAAAATCAGAAATGTTCTATATTTTGAATAATAATTAATCATATTTTATTTTCTAAATAATAGATAAATGTCATATTAATTAAATATCATTTTAATGAAATTTTCTTATAAATATGTTTTAGATATTTATAATCAAATTTAATTAATTTATTCTATAAATGTAATAATAAATATCTAAATCATTTATTTCTTTACAATAAATAATTAAAAAAATGAATTACCTATTTCCTCATATGGAAAATAAAAATTAATAATTATTTTAATAGCTTAATCTAATTAATTAAGTTAATTCTAAAATGTATTCAAATAAATTGTTTAAATGAAAATTTGTATTTAATATTTTATTAATTTATAATGGTTTTAATTTTATATAGCATGTTAAATTAACTGATAATTTTATGTTTTTTAAATTTTTTATTAAAAATAATTAGAATTAATTAAGTGTAAATACCTCTAAAATTTTTTATATTATTGAGTTCATATTCTCATTATCCCTTATATCAAATTCTAGATAGTTAATATTGTATTTATAAGTACGCATTTTAAATAGAAATATTAACATTTAAAAATGAATTTTAAACTAACTTTCTTTTTTATGATATCTCTTTCTAGAAGTGAGTTTATAAATTGATATAATTAATTTTTCTTTTTATCTACTTATAAAAAATTTATTTAATTTGGATAAATTGCTATTGTATATTTTTGAAAGAAAAATATAAATGATATAATAGATTAAATACTATTACCAATTAAGTGATGTAATTATTTATTTTTTTATCAACATACTTTAAATTAATTTTTTCTAACATAAAAAGTTTTTTAACTCTTCACTTTAATCTCATTAGGTTCTCCATATTGATCTAAAGTATATTTAATTTATAATTATTATTATTATTATCATTCTCTTTTTATTTAACATTCAGTTTATTTAAAATATTATTTAATGTTTTTTATATATTTAATTTTCAATTTATTAAAAAAATAATTTTCTAATTGAAATTCTCATCAATATTTATCAAATATTTTTTATCAATTTTAACTTAATGTTAATTTCAATTTTTAATTATTTATTATTTGATATTTTTTCTTGATTTTTTGCTCTTTATGTCAGTCAATATTTTATCAAAGGAGTTATTTTATTTTTGATTATCATATTTTAAATTATAAAAACTTATTTAAAACAATAAACTTCTTTTAATTTATTTCTTTTATTTTTATTTGATTTTTTTCCTTCATTTTTTGTTATTTTAACTCATTCATTCATTATTTATTTTCAATTTTAACTTTTACTATTATTTTTAATTATTAATGAATATTTTTCTTCAATATTTATAAAGTTCCAGTTATATGTATGACGAAGATGTATCATTCTTAAGTTCTGCTTTAGCAAATTGTGTTAATCTCTCAAATTTGACACTTAACCTTTTGTAAAAAGAGTTTATTTAATTTTAATTGTGTATTTTTAATTTTAAAAACTAATTTTAAACAAACAATTAAGATCTTTTAATTTATTTCATTTATTTTTATTTTTCTTTTTATTGTGTTTGCTTTCTTTTTTTATTTACTAATTTAAATCTTTATTTTATTTTATTTATTACTTCTTCATTTTTTTCTTCTAATTAACAATTATTTATTTGTTTTTTCTTCAATATTTAAAAAGTAACAATTAAATTGGCGCAATTGGTGCATCAGGCTTAGGTTCTGCTTTAGCAAATTGCACTAATCTTTCAAATTTGACAATTAACATTAGGTAAAAATAGTTTATTTGCATTGGATTGTGATATTTTTAATTATAAAAATTAATTTTAAACAAAAAAGATCTTTTAATTTATTTGGTTTATTTTTCTTTTTCTTTTTATAATGATTGATTGATTGCTTTTTCTTTTTATTTACAAATTTAAATTTTATTTTAAATGTTTACTTTATTATAAATTAATCTTGTTATTTCTTTTTTTCTTCATTTTTTTCCTCTAATTAACTAATTTATTTTACATTTTTACTTCAAATAAAAAGGACTAATTAAATTGGCGATTAGGGTACATCAGGCTTAGGTTCTGGTTTAGCAAATTGCACTAATCTCTCAAATTTGACACTTAATCTTAAGTAAAAAGAGTTTATTTGTTTTGGATTGTGATTTTTTAATTTAAATATTAATTTAAAAAAATAAATATCTTTTAATTTATTTGATTTATTTTTCTTTTTCTTTATATTGATTGCACTTGATTGCTTTATCTCCTTTTTTTATTAATTTACCTCTTTATTTTATTTTCAATTTTCCTTTTATTATTAATTCATTTTTATTTATTTCTTCATTTTATCCTTATAATTAACTAATTAATAATATATTTGTTCTTCAATTAAAAAGTAAGAATTAAATTTCTGCGACTGGGGCATCAGGTTTAGGTTCTGCTTTAGCAAATTGCACTAATCTCTCAAATTTGACACTTAGTTTAAGGTAAAAAGAGTTTATTTGCTTTTGATTGTGATATTTTTAATTATAAAAGCTAATTTAAAACAATAAATATCTTTTAATTTATTTAATTTACTATTATAATTTTTATTTTTAATTTACTAACTTAAATTTTTGTTTTATTTTCAATTTTTACTTTATTTTTATTTATTATTTATTTTCTTCATTTTTTTCTTCTAAAAAACTAATTAATGATATATTTTTTCTTCAATTTTTAAAAAGTGACAATTAAATTGGTGATACATACATACATACTCGCACATGGTGACATGCACTCGGGATAGGGGCCCTATATATAATTACTTATACATTATTATTATACGTATACCAATTTATTTATATATAATTGTGGGTAATATATTAGAAGGGAAGGGTCACCTACACCCTAATGGCATTTCTACTAATCTTCCATGATTTGACTACGCATTATGCTCGCTTCCCATTTGTATTCCAGATCTTCTGTTCAGAATGGGGCCTCCTCTTTACCACCTATCAGATTTGGCCCTTCCCTCCTACCAAGGAGACCGCTGGTAACATTCACATTTTTACATGGAATTTTTCGAAATAAAGGGGGCGGTATAGGATTCGAACCCCCGATATCACTGCTAAGACCCTCCGACTCGCCCACTCGAGTCGCTTAGCCCTTCTTTAAATTGGTGATCAAGGTGCATCAGGCTTAAGTTCTACTTTAGCAAATTGTACTAATCTCTCAAATTTGGCAATTAACATTAGGTAAAAAGAGCTTATTTGTTTTGGGTAGTGATATTTTTAATTTTAAATAAAAACTAATTTAACAATAAAGATCCTTTAATTTATTTGATTTATTTTCTATTTATTTATATTCTGCTTGATTGCTTTTTATTTTTTCTTTGATAATTTAACTCTTTATTTTATTTTCAATTTTTACTTTTATAATTAATTAATCTAATTATTTCATATTTTTTCTTTATTACTTCATCTAATTAACTAATTAATTATAAATTTCAATATATTTTTTTTCTATATTTAAAAGTAACAATTAAATTGGTGATCAAGGTGGATCAGGCTTTGGTTCTGGTTTAGCAAATTGCACTAATCTCTCAAATTTAATAGTTGATCTTAGGTAAAAAGATTTATTTGTTTTGGATTGTGATATTTTTAATTATTAAAACTAATTTTAAACAATAAAGATTTTTTAATTTAATTGATTTATTTTTCTTTTCTTTTTATTGTGCTTACTTGCTTTTATTTCAATCTTTTTTAATTTAAATTATTAATTAATATACAACTTTTACTTCATTTTCTCCTTCTAATTAACAAATTAATTATATTTTTTTTCTTCAATATTTAAAAAGTAGCAATTAAATTGGTGCAATAGGTGCATCAGGCTTAGGTACTGCTTTAGCAAATTGCAATAATCTCTCAAATTTGACACTTGACATTAAGTAAAAAGAATTTATAAGTTTTGGATAGCAATATTTTTAATTAGAAATACTAATTTAAAACAATAAAGATCTTTTAATTTATTTGAATTATCTTTCTTTTTATTGTGCTTACTTGCTTTATTTTTTTATTTACTATTTAATTTTTTTTAAATGTTAGCTTTTATTATTAATTAATTAATCTTATTATTTCATATTTTTTCTTAATTTTTTACCTCTAATTAATTATTTTAATTATATATTTTTTCTTCATTTAAATAGTAGAAATTAAATTCGTGATGATGGTGGATCAGGCTTAGGTTTTGGTTTAGCAAATTGCACTAATCTTTCAAGTTTGACACTTGACCTTAGGTAAAAGAATTTATATGTTTTGGATTACAATATTTTTAATTATAAAAACTAATTTAAAACAATAAAGATCTTTTAATTATATGAATTATTTTTCTTTTTATCTTGCTTGCTTTCCTTTTATTCAATCTTTGTTAATTTAACTCATTATATTATTTTCAACTTTTACTTTTGTTAATAATTAATCTTATCATTTCATATTTTCTCTTAATTATATCTTTCTTATTAAAAACTTAACAATATATTTTTTCTTCAATTAAAAAGCTGGAATGAAATTGGTGATGCAGGTTCGTCAGGCTTATGTTCTGCTTTAGCAAATAGCACTACTCTCTCAAATTTGGCACTTAACTTTAAGTAAAAAGAGTTTATTTTTTTTTAATTGTGATATTCAAAAATATAAAAATTAATTTAAAACAAAAAAGATTTTTTATTGTTTAAAATTTTTTCTTCATTTTATCCTTCTAATTAATTATTTATTTTTTCTTCAATTAAAAAGTAGGAATGAAATCGGTGACGACGGTGCATAAGGCTTAGGTTCTGGTTTAGCAAAATGCATTAATCTCTCAAATTTAACACTTAACCTTAGGTAAAAAGAGTTTATTTGTTTTTGATTGCAATATTTTTAATTATAAATATTAATTTAAAACAATAAAGATCTTTTAATTTAATTTATTTATATTTCTTTTTTGTTTTTATCATGCTTTGTTGTTTTTATTTTTTCTTTGCTAATTTAAATCTTTATTTTATTTTCAATTTTTACTTTTATTATTAATTAATCTTATTATTTCATATTTTTTCTTCAATTTAAAAAGTTCTAATTCAATTGGTGCAACTGGTGCATCAGGCTTGGGTTCTACTTTGGCAAATTGCCTTAATCTCTCAAATTTAACACTTAACCTTAGGTAAATAGATTTTATTTGTTTTTGATTATGATATTTTTATTTTTAAAAACTAATTTAAAACAATCAAAATATTTTAATTTATATGATTTATTTTCATTTTCTTTTAATTATGCTTTTTTGCTTTTTTATTTACTAATTTAAGGGAGGGGGGGAGGGGTACGAATATTTTTTTTTAAATTTTAAAAATTTTAACATTGCTTAAAATTTAGCTTTTATTAATGAAATATTTTTTCTTCAATATTTAAAAAGTAACATTTAAATTGGTGATGATGGTGCATCAGGCTTAGGTTCTGTTTTAGCAAATTGCACTAATCTCTCAAATTTGGCACTTGACCTTAGGTAAAAAGAGTTTATTTATTTTGAGTTATGATATTTTTAATTATAAAAACTAATATTAAAAAATAAAGATCTTTTAATTTATTTGATTTATTTTTATTGAGCTTGTTTGCTTTTCTTTCCTTTTTTATTTACTAATTTAAATTCAATTTTATTTTCAATTTTTACTTTTATAATTAATTAATCTTATTATTTAATATTTATTCTTCTAATTAGCTAATTAATTGTATATTTTTTATTCAACATTTAAAAAGTGACTCTAAAATTAGTTATCAAGGTGCAACAGGCTTAGGTTCTGCTTTGATAAACTGCGTTAATCTCTCAAATTTGACACTTGACCTTAGGTAAGAAGAGTTTATTTATTTGGGATTGTGATATTTTTAATAATAAAAACTTATTTAAAACAATAGAGTTCTTTTAATTTATTTGAATTATTTTTCTTTTTGTTTTTATTGTGCTTGATTGATAATCTTATTTCTTTATTACTTTAACTAATTATTTTATTTTCAACTTTTGCTTTTATTATTTATTTCTTATTATTTCATATTTTTTCTTCATTTTTTCCTTCTAATTAACTAATTAAATTTATATTTTTTCTTCAATATTTAAAAAGTTACAATAAAATTGGCGAAATTGGTGCATCAGGCTTAGGTTCTGCTTTAGCAAATAGCATTAATCTTTCAAATTTGACACTTAACCTTAGGTAAAAAGAATTTATTTGTTTTGGATTGTGATATATTTAATTATAAAAAATAATTTAAAACAATAAATTCTTTTTGATTTATTTGATTTATTTTTCTTTATCTTTTTATTTTGCTTGTTTGTTTTTTCTTTTTTTACTAATTTAAATTTTTATTTAATTTTAAATATTTACTTTTATTATTAATTAATTAATCTTATTATTTTATATTTTTTCTTTATTTTTTTCTTCTAATAAACTTATTAATTTTATATTTTATCTTCAAAATTAAAAAGTGAGAATAGAATTGGTAATCAAGGCGCATCAGGCTTATGTTCTGCTTTAGCAAATTGCATTAATCTCTCAAAATTGGAACTTAAACTTTGGTAAAAAGAGTTTATTTCTTTTAGATTGCAATATTTTTATTATAAAATCTAATTTAAAACAATAAAGATTTTTAATTTATTTGATTTAGTTTTCTTTTTCTTTAATTATACTTGATTGCTTGTTCTTTTTTCTTTATTAATTTAACTCTTTATTTTATTTTATTTTCTTTACAATTTTTACTTTTATTATTTATTAATCTTACTATTTCATATTATTTTTATTCTTCAATTAAAAAGTTCTAATTACATTGGTGAAATTGGTGCATCAGGCTTAGGTTCTGGTTTAGTAAAATGCACTAATCTCTCAAATTTGACACTTAATCTTAGGTAAAAACAGTTTATTTGTTTTGGATTGTGATATTTTTAATTATAAAAACTAATTTGATTGTGCTTACTTGCTTTTTCTTCAATCTTTATTACTTTAACTCATTATTTACTTTCAACTTTTGTTTTTATTATTAATTCATCTTATTATTTAGTATTTTCTCTTCATTTTTTCCTTCTAATTAACTAATTAATTATATATTTTTTATAAATATTTAAAAAGCAGCAATAAAATTGGCGATCAAGGTACATTACTCTTAGGTTCTGCTTTAGGAAATTGCACTAATCTCACAAATTTAACTCTAAACCTTTGGTAAAAACAGCTTATTTATTTTGGATTATGATATACTTGATTATAAAAATTAATTTAAAACAATAAAGATCTTTTAATTTAATTTAATTTCTTTAAATTTCATTTTCTTTTTATTATGCTTGGTTGCTTTTATTTTTCTTTGCTAATTTAAATCTTTATTTTATTTTATTTTATTTTTAATTTTTACTTTTATTATGAATTAATTAATCTTATTATTTCATATTTGTCCTTCTAATTAATGATATATTTTTTATTCAATATTTAAAAAGTGACAACAAAATTGGTTATCAAGGTGCATCAGGCTTAGGTTCTGCTTTGACTAATTGCATTAATCTCTCAAATTTGACACTTGACCTTAGGTAAATAGAGTTTATTTATTTTGGATTGTGATATTTTTAATTATAAAAATTAATTTAAAATAATAAAAATTCCTTAACTTATTTTATTTATTTGTTTTTTTATTTTTATTGTGTAATTTACTTTTTCTATTTTTTCTAAGCTAATTTAAATTATTATTTTATTTTTAATATTTACTTTTATTATTTTTAATCTAATTATTTTTTCTTCATTTTTTCTTTCTAATTAACTATTTATTGATAAATTTTTCTTCAATATTTAAATAAAAAAAGTTCTAATGATATAGGGCCATCAAGCTTAGGTTCTAGTTTAGCAAATTGTATTAATCTCTTAAATTTGACACTTAACCTTCGGTAAAAAGAATTCATTTGTTTTGGATTGTGATATTTTAAATTATAGAAACTAATTTAAAATAATAAAGATCTTATTTTTAATTTACTTGATTTACTTTTCTTTATCTTTTTATTTTTCTAAGTTCATTTTATTTATTAATTTAAGAAATAATTTTTAATTAATTTTAAAAGTTATTTTACTTAATATTTATTTGAAATTTACATTAATTTATAATAAAAGTTATAACCGAATTAGTGGATCATTAAAATATATATGGTAAAATAAGAAGTCTATCCCATAGGGGTATTTTTGACACTCATTTTTCAAAATTTTAAATCAGGTTTTACTCCTTACTGTATTAAAATTTAATTCTTTTCTCTTTTTATTATTATTGTTAGTATGTATATATTTTTAATTTAACAAAATTTTATGTAAAGATAAAATATATTATCAGATTAATTAAATATGTGAAGATATTTTTTAGTAAAAGATACTTTATATTTAAAGATTTAATTATTCATAAAATAAACAAATGATTTACTTTTATTAAATAGAAAAAATTCAATTTTTTTCATTTCCCTAAATTCTATTTAAATCTGTATATTTATTAGCAAATAAGGGTTATTAACATTTTATTATTTTATGTATACTTTATATTCACTTTCTTTTTTGTAAATTTTTAATTATTTTCAGCAACACATGCATTCATTCATACATACATAAATAGACAAATGTGAAAATGTGCTTTGAAATAAAAAATAATTTTTATTATTTTTAGTAAAATTATTTTTGATAATTTGTTATTATTTACTTGTATTTTTATTTAATAACTACTTTTAATTTTTAAATCATTCATTAAAATCTTTACATATAGATGTAAATATTCTATAATCTATTTCACTTAGACTTTAATTATTTTAGCATCTTGATAAAAATTACTAAATATGCTGATTCTGTAGCTGTGATGATTAGGATATAGAAAACTGCTACTCGTAGTAGCTTAAATTTTGTTAATCTTTATAAGAATAAAAATAATTTTTAAAGTAAAATTAAAATAACATTCAAATTAAATAAATACCTTCAACAGATAAACAGCCACAATGACTTAAATTGGAGTTTAAATAATCAGATGAACAACCAATAAGTTGCAAAGAAGCCAACTAGTCTTTTGTTAAAATCATCATTATTGCTTTTTTCAATAAAATGATGTCTTGATATACCTATAATATGTCAAGTCCTTTATTCACTTGATTTTCGACTAGTTTTACCATTTACTAATTGATTCCCTTTGACTTTAAATATTCTTTTTTATTGCAACACCTTTTTAGTATTCAAAAATAGTCATTCATTTTTTAATTAATAAAAAAATAATTTAATTACTTGTATCCAAAAATTATTCTTCGAATTTTTTCTGAAAAATTAAAATTATTCACTAAATTGAATTTTTATAACTAATTGGAATTATTTTAATTAGTTTCTGTATTAATTTCTTTAGTCTAATTAGGTTTAATATTAGAGAACATTTTTTAGATTGAATTAACTGAAAGTGCTTTATCAGAGAAAGATAAAATATTAGACTCTGATTTCTTTAAACATTCTTAATTATCTTAAAATTGATTTGGCAAGGATTAATTTTCCACCAATAAATTAGTTTAAGATTTTCTATTAGATTTCTCAAACAAAAATTATTCTTGCTGCATAACAATTAAACTGTTTTTTGCATTCTATTTTATAGGAGAACTACTCATCGTATTAGAAACATTGTTCAAATTTTGGCAGGATCCATGATGATTTACTTTTTAATTAGAAGCTTATCTCATAAATCCAAATAATTTTTATTTTTGAAAGAAAGATGGTATTTTGTTTGTTTCGCCTTCTATTTTCTCTTCAATTTCATCCAAGCTAGACTTTTTTTCTACTTTTTTAACTTCTTTTTTTCTAGCTTCTATTTAATCTACATTTTTATTTTATAATGTTTAGCTAATACCTTGATGTAAATTCATTGATTTTAGCATTTTTAGGTAAGAGCCTGGATAAATACTTTACAAAAAAAGCATCATAAAATCTTTTTTTATTGATCTTTTTGAAATAGCTCTGCACAGAACTCCAGAAATCATTAAAAGAGTAAAAACACCGTTAACAAGAGCTAGAACTTAGGGCAGGGTTGGATATTAAATTTAAATTTCTTAATACATTTCATCAACTAAGAAGGCTACCTAGCTGTAATAGCTAACACCTGCATATGCTATACAATCGCTTCTGCTTAAAGTCTGATTTTGCAAATCATACTCTAAAGGAGAAGAAAAAGCCTCTACATCTTGAATTAACATTCCTTAGGTCACAGAAGTAACCTACTTTTAGGCTTTAAAAGTTGAAAGTATTTAAGCACTATACATTGTGTAAATAAAGAAAGTTCTATAATTAGTTTAAATTTTTCTGGTTTATGTGTTAAATTAAGAAGTGTACAATCTAAATTTTATACCTCCATCTACTGCATTTATTATATAATCTATTTCTGCTTAGCTTGCGCAATTATCTGGAACATATTTTTTTTATGCATCAATATCTAAACAACCATAAGTAAAGATCTTGATTTAAGATAATACACCTTGATTAGAATTAAGAGTGAGTGCAATATCTGATACTTTGGTAAAATCTAAGCAATAATATCCTTTCAGATTTTTACTTGAGCACTTTATAATATCAAGCGGAATCATTGTATTCTCATTCTCATCTTAATTTAAGAAATAAGCAAGAAATACAACATAAGTTTTACCATTCTCCTTTTCTAATATATCAATACTCTTGTTCAAACTGTGTTCAAATCTAAATCCAATTAAGTCTGAATTCAAATCAATTGTTATTGTTTCTTCTGTAATAAAATTTTGGGATTTGTAGTTAGGTTATATTTAATTCAGATCATATTACCTAAATAAATAGATTGAGTAAGAAACCATTGCTATAACAATTAAAATGGAAGTAAATGATCCAAAAAGGGTTCCCTTTTTATGGTGTTATCCTCCTACGTTAAAAGTGAATTAAGACGAAAATAAATCTAGTTTTGAGCAAATCATCATTTTGTTTTATTTGTTTTTGTTCGTTTATTTCTAAGTGCTTATCTGCTGTTATTATGTATAAATAAGTAGATGTTTGTTTGTTTGTTTGTCTGTTTATTGATTGATTGATGCTTAATTTTTTTATTTAATAAATAACAAAAGTTTTTTGCTTATTTTTGTTAGTTTTCAATAAAACAAAAGTATATTTTCTTTTCTTTACTTTTCTAGTGATGGTTAAGTAAGTTTTTTATGATAATTAATAAGTTTAAAATTATCAAAATATGCTTTTTAAATTAAAAGCATTTGTTTGCATTTTTTAGTTGTAAATTTAACTCTATCTAATATAAAAACTGATATATAATGTCTTATAATTAGTTATTGTTGATTAATTTGCCTAAAAAAAGTTTCGATTAAGAAGTAGAACCATTTAATTAATCACAGTTTCTTATTATAAGTTAAATTTCGTCATAAATTACTTTAGATTCTTATGAAATTTATTATTCTCTTTAGCAAGAAATCTAGTTAAGAAATTTCATCTAAAAATATTTAGGCTAAAAAAAAGATGCCTATTTCTTTTTTAAAATTTTTATAATGAATCAAAGTATTTTATTTAGGATATTTTAGTAATAGAAAAAGGATATAAAGTGAAATAAGTAGTGCTTAAAATAAGGAGGGATTTACCAATCTGATTCCTTAAAAAATTAATTCTGGAACAAAACTTTTTTTCAAAAAAATTTTTAATAAATATTTTGATGGACTTTATTTTTTGTCTTATATTTACATTATTTTATTTAAATTTTTTATATTTGTTTATATTTCTTATATAGCTATTTTTAGTAATTAAATTGATGTATCAGTACAATAAATAATATTTATTAATGTTTTTATTACACTAAAATATTTGTTTATGTATTTATCTTATCTTGAGCTTTCAATTGCTTTCAATTAACGATATATATGAAAAATTAATAGTAAAAAATTAATTAAGTTATTTATGAGGTTTCCTAACGCTTTTAAACTACTGATGCCAAATTTTTTCTATTACTTTTATGTAAATTATAATTTCGTTAAAATTATCAAAAAAAAATGATGTTTATGAGCTTGAGTTTGTTTAAAACAAACAAAAAGATACTTTTAAATAAAAAGATATCATCAAGAAAAATAGTTTTTTAGAAAATCACACATTTTATCCTTAAAATAAGGGATTAATTAATTGTTTAATCTTTTAATATCAGTTATTAATCTAACTTTATAAAAATTCTGCTAAATCTATTTTTTTTCAGTATTTAATTAACATGTATTTGAATCAATTATTTATTTTGAACAATTTTATTTTCAAATATTTTAATTTTTAATTAAACATTTTTTGAAATAAAATAATTATTTTTGAGACAAATGTTTATAATTCTATTTAATTTTTTGTGAAATTAATTTAAAAAAGCATATAATTTATTTAACAAAAACTAGGATTGTTAAAATAATACATTTAAAACTTAATTTTAGATTTATTTTTAAATTCTTAACAATTTTGATAAATTAGTATTTATATTTATAAATTAATTTATAAATAGATTGATAGAAAAATAAAAAATAAATAAACAAAGCAATATTTTAATATGTTTTACTATTAACCTATTTCTTGAATAAAAAAATAAGTTAACAAAAATTGTTTATAAAAGAATATAAATAAAAGTGACAAACACTTCAAAATATTATCTATTCAAGTATGAAATTTAAAAATTAAACTCAAAGTAATGTTTTGATAATTTCTGATGTTAAAATTAAATTTGAATTATTTGTTCTAAAATACATATTTCGAAATATCTTTTATCAGAAAAAAGATATTTTTGCTACTTAATTGAGCAAAACATTTTCAAATTATTTTATTAAACGACTTTTAAAAATTGAATAGCTTTTCACAGCTAATCATTACTTAGATCTGAGTGCATTTATTTTAATTTAACGATTGATTTCTAGTGAGAAATAGCTATATTTCTACTATTTTATTAATAAATTGGAATTTAATTGCTTTACAAATCATAATTACAGTTTACACTAACAAAATTAAAAAGCATTAATAAAAATAATCAAAAATATTTATATGCTTACTTAATACATTTAATTTTAAAGATATATTTAAGCAAAATAATAAATTCAAATTATTTCAATCTTATCTTTCTTTTTTATGAGATATTCTTATTCAATTTTAACAAAAATAAAGAATGAGTAACGAAAGAATGATTTTATGAATTTAGATATAAATTAATAAAATAAATACAAAAATATATTAAATAATAAATAGATAAAATAAGAAAATATTTTTTTTATAAGATTGTTAAATGATCGATTGATATACATGGTTTTAGTTTTAAGTTTATATTAAATTCATTGATTATTATGCTTTATTATTAAATAAATTAATCAATAATGAGCGGCCTATAAATATTGCTAACTAGAGTACTGTAAATTATCTGATGTTCTTGGAATGTGATGAATATGATTTTCTTCATCTGCATCTACTATGTTACCTATGCTGGGTTAAGGGTTGTATATTTATCCTTCTTCTTAATTTTCGTTTTGATTATGGATATCAGAGTGGCCAATTTAGATAATTTGCTAGTCAATCAAATCACCGTTTTACCTCATAATTTGCTAGAAAAGCTAATCATTATTATTAGTATTGCTATTGGTTGAAATGGAAATATCAGAATCTTCCAAGCTTTAAATTACTAGCTAACTCCTTTAAATGACTTTTGACCTACAGTTTGGACAGCTATTTTTATTTTTTAGCCAAGTATCTAAACACTCAGAATGAAACATGTGTTTACACTCCAATTCATATATAGAACTTTTATTTTCGATTTCTAAAAAGCAGATAGAGCATGTTTGGCTTGGTTAACTCTGCTTAGGCTCTAATTAGATGGCTTCAAACTATGTCTTTTTTAGAGTTTGTAGCTCAACTTCGTTCAAGCCATCTGTAGATTTTGCTCTTTATCTAATATTGTTACTGGAAATATCAACAGCTCGTCTTTAAGGATTATGACCTAAATTTCTGTCAGAAAAAATGTTGTATAATTCAAGATACTTCCAAGCTTTATAAACTTTATACATGGAGAAGCATAAGATTGAGAAGGTAATTGCAGCCAAAATTAGTAAAAATTAAGTTTTTTAAGTGTTATTATTATTATATAGAGAGTTATTAGTCGAGTTATTTTATTAGCTTTACTTTGATTAATCAATTAAATTATTATCAATGTCTTAGAGTGAACTTTTTATTTCTAGTAAAAGCATTACAGAGTAGCAGACTTTTCCAATGTCGCCGGCCAGAGGCATACTCAAAATAATGAAAAATTTACAAAAAACAAGCTAGAAGAGCAACTTTTAAAGTAATTTGTATTAGTTGTCTGAGTAAGAGAGCTAATTTATGACTAAGTAGGATAAAAAGCTGATAAATGAGTTAGAGTAATGTAGGAAATGGAATATGCAGGCTGTAGAAGTTTGTGAAAACATTTAAGTAAAGCTGACAACTTAGTAGTGTAAGCTGTAGTGTATGTAAGTAGAGAAGAACATAGAGAAAACATAAATCCAGTCTTCAGTAGAGTCTGTTAAAACAAACAGTTTTCTAGAAAAGTTGTTGACTATCATCGCGATGTTAAGCAATATGTTTAAAAGCCAAAACAAATGAAAGTAATTATAACCTTGGATATTGTAAAATAGAATGTCATCATCATCGAAAAAAAAATCTCTTTATTTTTTTTAAAAGAATAAGAAAGCACTTATCAATGTATTTAGCATAAAAGCACGAGTCAATATGTAGCTAATGTCATTTTAAAAGTTGTTTTTGACTTCATTAACGAAGAAGTATAGACCAACCAAAACTAGAAGTTATGCAAATATTGAAAATTTTTTATTCATCTTCGCTGTTTATAAATTTATAAGAAAATAGTCGTCAGGCTGCTATAAATGAGATTCAAAAGTATTCCTTATTATGAGTAGTGTCTTAGTATATAATGTATTTTATGCTTTAGAGAGAGCTTTAAAAATAATTACTTAAGTCTACTATTTTGCTATTTGGCTATATTAATGCTTTTTTGCTTATTTATTTAGAACAACTGTAAAAAGCTAAACAATTTTTTTAATACTAAATAGTATGTATGTAGTCTTAATTAAGTTTTTGTGATTATTATTTTTTTGTTTGAATTTTTTTTTATTGAAAAATGAATTATATTTTTTTAATAAATTAAATTAAAAAATAATTCACAAATCTTCATTGAATAATTAATTAATTATCCTTATTATTCTATCTATCTATCTTACGGTGTTTTTTTCATCGCTTATTTAACAAAATTTTTGATTTTCATACAAATTCCCATTTATATTAAATAGCTATTTTGGTGTTTATAAATCTATATTACTGACTTATCATTTATTACAAAGAATACAATCATTTGTTAAAAAAAATAAGCATAAAGTCTAAATAAAAATAATCTTATTTCAAGCTAAATTTACTTTTTTTCTATTTTTATGTATCTACTTTATAAAACCATCATAATAAATAGCAAAAAGAGACAAAAAGTTGTTTGATTCAAGGAGGCATAAAAAAAATATATCCGAATTTTATTCTTTAACTTAATTCAAAATTTTAATAGATAAATTTTTCAAATCCTAGAAGATCTTTAAAGAAAATAGGATAAAGAAATATTAGAAAAAATTGTTTTTAATTAAAAATAAATCATAACCACAATTTTTGGATTAACTAGTCAATTTTTGTGCATAATTTATATAAAAAGAGAGTAATTCAAAATGTTTATTAAAACGCTTAATCTTTAGTGTATATTTTCTACTAAAGAAATTTATTTCAATCATTCACTCCTTACTTCCTTCATCCTTTTATGATTTCCAAATTAATCAGATTATCTTTTTACGTGATAATTTATTCAGATTACATTAATAAATAACAAGTACTTGAGAATTATATTTTTACATCTCCAAAAAAATTTTATTAAATACAGATCAACCTTACAATAAATACGGAAATAAAGTTTTAATCAAAACTATTAATACCAAAAATAGTCATAAGATATTTAAGAAAACACTTAAAACTTAATTTGTTTTCTTAATCATTCAAAAAAAAAAATATGTTTGGAAAGGAAAATAGAGTGACTGCATTAAAAAAATTGAAATTTTTAATAAAATTGAAATTTGATTAATTTTATATGAATTTAATCTTCGTGTTATTAGCAAAATTATAAATTTATCTAAGAAAGTCTATTTTTTGAGAATAAATAAATGATTAATTTATTTGTGAAAAATGATAAAAATTTAGGTTAACTTGGAATGAATCTTTTAATAAACTAACAAATCTCATAAGAAATCAAAAAAAAATTAGTTAAATCAAGAACTCACTCATTAGATTTTACACAAAATAGAAAACCAAAATAAAAAAGTAACACTTTTCCCTTTTATTTTAATATAACCAAATTAATACTCTAAAATATTTATTTCTTTTTCAAAAGATAAATAAATTTAAATGATAAATATTATTCTAAATTTATTTAAATAATCTATATTATTTTTTAAATCAGCTTAAACCCTATAAAAATCTTTAGAAAATCAACTATTATTTCAATCTTTGAACCTATTTTTTGTCATTTGATTATGTTAATTTTTCGATGGTTTGTAATTTTTGCAAATTTGACTGATTAAAAAGTATTTTATTAGCTACGATGAAATAGATATGAATTTAATTAAAAGAAAAGGTAGCAAATGTTTAAAAATGTCTAAATATTTAATTAATATATGTATGTATATATGGAATAATATAAAATATTCAAAATAGAATTAAATTAATAACACATACTTTAAAGATATATTATATTTATTTATTTATTTGTTTGTTTATTGAATTTAATTTATAATTTGCGTTTAACTTTCATTTTTGACATAGTTATTGTAAAATTAAATTATTTTTGGTCAATAAATTAAAATTTTTGCCAAAAAGAAGTCCAATATTCCTATTGTTTTACTAGTTATTTAGTTTTTAATTAACAAAAGAAATAAATAGCATAATGTTATTTATTTAAGGTTTATTTTATTTATTTATTTATTTACTTATTTATTGGTTTTTGGTAATCAAATGATTTACTTAATAAAATGCTAAAAGCAAAAATATATTTATAAGTTATATTTATATAAATTTATTTATTTATTTGTTTGATTGATTGTTTGCTTGTAGGTATGTAGGTAGGTAGGTTGGTATATATGTAAGTAAGTTTATTATTTTGCAGAGAATAGTTCACTTTTCTTGAGCTAGCAGTTAAATATTCTATGTCTCTTTTAATAAGTTATTTATTTATTGATTGATTTAATTAGTTGGGTATTATTAAAGTAATGTAAATTTGAAGAAGTTATTGTTTTAATTATTTATGTAAGAAAGTAAGAGAAAGATGGAAAGAAGTTTATTTGTTTGTTTATTTATTTATGTATTTACTATTTTTATTATAAAATCATTTTTATTCATCAATTGATGAAATTTCGTTCATAGCAACGTTCATGCTGGAGAACTTTTTTCTTTGAAGAGGAATCAATATTTTTTTGGCTTTGACGGGCTTTTCTGTTTCTTTTTCTTTCTCCTCTTCTTCGGCAGAAAAGACTTTCTTTTGGTTTTGAATTTCTATTTATTTTTTGATGTTCTTTTGAATGCTGTTTTAATATTCGTCAAGATTAATCATAACACTCTTTTATTCCATGTAGGCTCTACTTTTACAGAGAAAAGCTCTGCGGATGTTATGGGCTTTTTCTTACTCGCATTCTTTTTAATCTTATGTACTGTGGGAGGAGCTGTAGGATAATTAGGACTGAGAGTTAGGATTTGACGATTACTGGAGAGATATTTTTTGCTTCAAAGCTTCTAAGCATTCTTCTAAATCTTTTTAGAGATTAGCAAGAGCTTTTTGGATTGAAACCTTTGATTTCTACAACTATTCTAATGCTTTATTAATAATCGATTAACTTTCATTAAATTCATTTTTTAGGGCGGAATTCATTGCCTCTTACAAGGCCTGAGCGCATTGCACTCTAAGGTAATTAATTTCAACATCTTCGTTGCTCATGTGGATTTCTTCATTTAATTCTTCATTTTCTTCCAAAATTATAACTTCCAAGTGAGCAGTTTTCTCAACATTTTATCCATGTAAATCCTTAACTTTTAGTTTTCCTGTTGCTAAAACTTAATTTTTAAAGCATTCACTAAATTTCTTAAATTATCCATACTGTTCTTTTGTGCCTTGCGAATCATTTTCGAAATTATTGTTTATAGAATCGCTTTATTAAAGATTGTTAGGGAAATTCAACTAGGAGGGAATAGTTATTTCAAGCAAAATTTGTTTAGATACTCCGAAATAAATTTAATTTAGATTAAATGAGCGATTCTTAACGATTGCGTTAACAGGAGTGAAATCAGCTGTTAAATTGACTGATTTTTTATTAAAGCTGCTTTAATTAGCAAAGTGGGATGTTTAGGAGTTATTACTATCAGATTGTAATCTATTACAGTTTTAATTAATAATATTTTGATTATTATTAATATTAGTTATAAACTAATCTGCAGAATGCTGTTCACTGCGGTGATTTACCTAATCTAAGATACTTTTAGCGATTTTTGAAGGCGATTCACTTCTAAAACTATACTTATTGCTTTAGTTAGAACTATATTTGCTAAATGATTGCTCATTAGCATTATTAAAACCACCACTGGTCTAGTTCCACATATCTCCATACACTTTAGAAATTGTAATGTTTTCAAGAAGAGCTTGGCTGCACAAAGAAAAATCGAATTCGAGCTAATTACCTACTACAGAGAAAAGTCCGCCTAGTGCGTCAGCGAAATATAAATCAGTTTTGTCAATATCCTCTATGTAGTAGAAATTACCTTCTTTGTAACTTGCAATTTCGTTCATGAGATAAGCATCGTGCTACTCACCATAACCAAATGTATTCAAGCTAAATTATATAGGAACTGATTGAATTCTGACTTTGAGCATTTCAAGACTCTTATCGCATCTGTCATCCAATCCATCGCTCAGTAGAAAGATGCTCTTCACACGCTCTTCTTTTTTCTAACCAAAGTTTATACACGAATTACTTAAATCATAATCGATAGCGTTTTGAGGTTTAATAACCTCACTTCTTGAGAGTAGATCTTTGTATTTTTCTTTATTCTCTTCAGTTTACATTTCTTACTGCATGCGCTTTTCCTTTTGAGCATGAGTATCTTTTTCATCTTCTTCACCTTCACCTGTTTCAGCAACTGTACTTATGTTAATCAAAGACGATTCTAACTACTTAATAGCCTCCATCATTCCCGCTGTGATATTTGTTAGACCCATGGGGAGGATGCTATTTAAAATTTGAGTAACTTTCTTTTTGTTTTGCTGAGTAAGATGGGAAAGAGGAAATAAATTTTAAGCACTGTTGTTAAACCCGATGAGAGCCATTCTGTCGTTCTCGTTAAGAAAATTTATAAGATTGCAGATAGTTTTCTTCAACTGATTCATCTTTTTGCCCCTCATCGATATGGACAAATCAATAACAAAAATCAAATCGAGTGGTTACCTATCAATATCGATATTACAAGAAGCTTGAGATGAAGTAGGTGTACAACTTTTAGTCAAGTCATCATCATTCTAAATATGTTAATTAGAAAGGGGCTTTTCAGTTTGAGTACGGATATCAATCATGACCGGCATAACGATATCACTTTGCTGATTAATTTAGATATAACTATGCATAGGTTTTATTTTCACCTGAAGTATATCTTTCAGATTAGTATGATTGCGGAATCCTTCTAAGTTATTCATTTAAATTTAATAAATATTTTTTTTTGCTTAATTATTCTAATTAGATATATTTTTTTTAGAGCTTTGTCAAAGTAGCCAATTATAAATGTATAGATACTCCCTTATTAAATGTAATTTCCTTTTTGATTTTAGACTTCCGTTAAATCGACTTCTACTTTAGCGCCGATAATTTTCAATATGGCCTTTTACCTTCTTTAAAATTGTTTTGACTGACACTCCAATCAATTAATTTATTTATTTATTATCTCTCTTAATGTTTAAATTAAAAATATACTATTAATTCAAATGATAGATAGATAAGCATAAAAACAAACAAGCTTATAAGTATATATACATATGTATATATTCTCTTATTCACTAATTCATGTATTTATTAAATAATTGATCATTACATACAAACAAACAAATATCAAAAACCAATCTAATTCTTTAATCAGCACTTAAGAAACTTTATAGCGAGTTACCTGATTTTTAATTTCCATTTAATCAATCGATTTTACTTTTTTTTGTTTGATTGTTTTATTCATCATATCAAAATTTTAGTTTTTGTTCTTGATTACTATTTATTTTATAATGAACTAAATAAAACAAGCAAACAAACAAACAAAAAAGTGGGGGTTATTTAATTATTTATGGGCAGCAGTCTTTCTTTCATTTTTTTGAGAGAATTAGAACTTACCTGTCCTAATTAAATATTGTTTTTGCACCTTAATTAATTTTTTTGTTAATAAAAGTAAATAAATTAACTAACTAACTATATTTCTAACTATTTTGCTTTATTTTATTAAAACAAAAAAATTCTATATGAATATTTTAATCACTTCATTTATGGGTTTACTCTGCATGGATTGTATTTCAAATGCCCTAAAGTTGATCTATCTATTTACAAAATAAATTTTCTTAATACTAAATAACTAGTTGTACTGACTGACTGGCTAATTGATATTAAATTTGCAAGTTTTACTAAGAGAGCTCGAAAGCATTTTCTTCTATAATTTACCTTTCATTTATTTATCTTGCATATAATCAATTCATTGCTATCACTCTGCAATAAACCTTTTTCTCAACTATTTTCCCATTAATTTATTAATTTTTGATTATTTGATTCGAGTAATTTATTATAACATATCTCTAATTCAAGTAAGTATTTTTTTTGCCATCAATTTTCATGGTATTCTTTCCATATTTACAATAAGTACATTAAATATTATAATCCGAATTCTACTAATAATTTAATGCGCTCTCTAATTACATTTTTTAATTTTCCTAAGACTGCAAGCAGACTATTCTTAAATAAATTTCTATGACTTAGCAAATAATAGTTAGAAAATACTTGTTTACAAAGTTCAAGATTAAAATTATCCAAAAAAATTTATTAAAAATTAAACAGTAAACTAATTTACTTATTTTAATTACATCATTAAAATAATTAGATATTTAATGTAATTCTACTAGAACCCATTATATTTTGGTATTTAAATCAACCTAGATTATCTCCTTACTTAATAATTTAATCCAGCAGGTTATTTTAAAATATTTAAAAAAATTCTAATATTTTTTTATTATTGTTGAAAAAACTTTTTTATTTAGAAATTTTAAAAATGAAATTTATTCTTTATTGTATTTTTCGGTTTTAAATCCTTTGTATTTTGGTTTTAGTTTACATAAATTAACTCGCCATCGATAAAGCACTTAAATCTGGCAAATATTTAACTAAACGAATTTTGAATATTTTTTCTACTGGGTACAATTAAATTATAATTTTTTTTCATTATAAATTAAAAAATTTTTAATTAAAATAAATCTATTCTCATAAATATCTGTCATTTGGAAAATCTAATAAACCACACCTGAATTATAAAATCAGATATGTTAATTTATTTGAACTAACTTATTTTGTTACCAGTAATAGTTTTTAATAACAACAGTTAAGCAAGATTAAACCTCAAATTTTATATCTAAATAAAGTATTTCTATTAAATTAAATCATATTTGCGTCAATTGTAAGCTTAAGTAGAAATACTTCCCTCAACAATTATAACATAAAATACTTCCTTTAAAATAATTTATAAATCTCGCTTATTATAAAATATTTATTAATTAAATTATTTAAATATTGTTGATTATTATTTTTATGGTATTTTGAATACTTCTTAAATAATTACTTCTTATATTTTTTAAAATATTTTCATGTAAAAATTTTCTTTGATATTGAGTAATTGCTAATTGAATTATCTAAATTTTTCTTTTTCTTTTCCAATTAATAGATAATAATTTCCTTTTAATTTACTGAAGAGCTTTTAAAAAAGAATCAGTATTCTAAATATCTGTAACATTCATTTGCAGGATTAAATATCTTTTGTAACAAAAGTTAAATAAAATATTTAACATTAAACATACTGGGCGACTCACTAGAAATTTCGTTTACAATTTTATAAATTGTTAAAAGTTAGAAATTTGGGTTAATTTTTTTTCTTATTTAATAAATTAGTTTAATATGACAATTTATGTGTTAAAAATATTACTAAATACTTAAACAGTTTTTATTTTGAGAGATATCATTACATTTTATCTCATGATTAAAATTAATAACTTAAGTCAATAAATTTATAAATGTAACCTTATTAAAAGTAATTTTTCTATTTGTATTTAATAAATTACTTCAAAAAATATAAACTGATTTTGAATGAAAACTAGAAAGAAGCTCTACAAAGTTAGTCATTTAAAACTTTTTAGCAACTTATCATATCTCTGATACAGATAATCTATTAAATTTGTAACTTATGACTAATATAAATTGCATGAATTATTTATAAACTATATTTCCTTAGTAATAATAAACAATATGAAAATATGTATTTTAATTGAAAAATAAAATTTAACGATGAACTGATGAGTAGTGCAATAATTTTTAAAAATAATAGTACCCTTTTTTATAAATTAGAATATATATAATCTAAGTGAAATGTATCAAATATGTTATATAGATAATTAGTTAGATTGCTAACTTATAAATTTTCAAGAAAAATTGTAAAAGAAATAAGCTTCTTTAACTTTCTCAGTGAGTTAATTATTTTATCATTTAAGATTGCAAATTAATATTTTATGTGAAAGGTTTTTTTACAAATTTAAAATAAACAAAATTAATTATTACAAATATGGAAGTTGATTCTTATCAGTTTAATAAAGAATAAAGAAAAATGATGAACTTATTTTTACAGTATGAAGCTGCTTATTGAAAATGATTATTTATTGAACTTATTAAATTAAATTAAATTATCTTGCAAAAGTAAAATATTCAATTATAAAAAAAAGCATAAATTAGTTTTTTCAATCAAGTTTTTTAACATTAATTATTAATTTTATTAATTATTAAACATAGAATAGATTTAATGATAGTTTAGATATATTTATTACAGATTAACAATTATCTGATTATATTTTTGAGTTATTATATTTATTTGTTACTCAAAATAAATTATAATTGATTTTCTCAATTTATTATGTTATTTTAAAAGTTTTACAGAATAAAATGTTTTTTCTAAAAATTAAAAAATATATTATAAAAAATCAAATTTAGATGATATTAGTCTATACTAATAAAGGGATTTAATAAGGCACATAAAATAAATATTCACATTGTTTATGAATAAGAAAGATAGATAAAATCCTTCGTTCATTATTTAACTTACTGAATGGAATTATGTACAAAATCATTATATTTATCTTATTAAATAGTTTTTTGAATTAGCCATGCTATGTTTATAAAAATTGAATTTTTTTGATATATATGAATTATTTATTAATTTTATATGTTTTAACACATAAAATAATTAATGACATAAAACAAAACAAAGTTATCTGTAATAATATATATCTGAAAGCTTTAGAAATTATCTTAGTGAGTGATGCTCATTATATAAAGTAGATAGATATTTGAGTGAAAAATTTAAAGAATTATATATCAAGTCTATTTCAATCAATATTTTACGAAGCTGCCATTTTATTAAATTATAATCAATTTTTATAAGCTTTAATTCTTTTTTTTATTTATTGCTATTTAAGTATGAATTATTTTATCAGTCACATGATGCACATCCTCTGCATCCACATGCTTAACATTATACGACCTTGCCTTCTTCTAACGAACCCTTGGGAACTCTGCAAATGCAAGTTCCTCCATAATTATGATCTTTGGGTTGGATGCATTATAGACAACATAATTTCTCATAACCTTTCTTCTTCCATTTGGCAATTAAATCTGCGTCAGCCCACTTTTCACGTAAGCAATATTCATATAATTCTCTAGAAATCTTATCTTCAGGCTTCGCTTTATAGAACATTTCGTAAACATATCTTGATCTTTCATGATGAATTTAATATATTGGCCATAAAGCTTCTACTTTTCTTTTGCCTTCATGAGGTTCGTTTTCAACGTCTCTCATCTTATTTGTTAACTCTAATAACTTTTATTCTATTCTATCCCATCCAGGTGGAGTTTTCTTTGTTTTATTATTCTAAATTCTAGGCATTTTAAAATGCTTATTACCTATTTTAAATTCTTCTTATTGATATAATTTAGTTATCAAATAATTAATTAATTATTAACTAACAATTTTCACAATTTCTCTATCAAATAAATAAATACATCAAATTAAAAGACTTATAAAAATTTTAGTTATGGTGTCTATCATTAATTCAAAAAAAAAAATTGTTTAGTATAAATTAAATTCCACAGATTAAACAAATGCTAAAAAATATCCAAAATGAATGAAAGAATATTTGCTCAATGAAATTTATTATATAAATTTTAATTTAAAATTAGGTTTTTATTTATGGTAATATGTACAAAGGCAATTAATATTTTAATTTATTTATATTCATAATTTTTAGTATCATCAATCATCAAGTCACTTAAAAAAAGAGCTTGGGAGTCGAAGATGAACTTATTTTATATTTTCTTTTTGTTTCTTTTGTTACATTTTTTTGTTTTTTTAAATGAAACTATTTTAATTAGTCAAATCTTTTGAATCTCTTTGCTGAGTTGTTTATTATTAAAACAATTTATTTTATGAGGAGCTATTTTTTCTATAAATATTTTATACTATTGGAGAAAAATTGTTATTAGATTTTTGCTTAGTTCTAAGTGGTGAGACC
Source organism: Tetrahymena thermophila SB210 (assembly GCF_000189635.1). Lineage (NCBI taxonomy): Eukaryota > Ciliophora > Oligohymenophorea > Hymenostomatida > Tetrahymenidae > Tetrahymena > Tetrahymena thermophila. The sequence continues at coordinate 13,502 of NW_002476523.1, read as the reverse complement.
TGTTTTGAAGTACTCCTACTCCTGTTGTTTTATTATTAATTATAAGAAGTGTTGTAGCTCTAAAAAGGAGAAATGCTTCTTTTACTGATACTTTCATTTGTGGTCTAAAATCTAATAGGTTAGGCAAGTTCTCTTTAAGAAATCTACTATTGTTGCATATTTTATGTCATCTGATTTAAACTGCTTTTAGGTCTATTGAAAATTTTGCTCTTAGGAATATATTGGTTGCTCATTTGGTTTTTTGTCTCATTCAAATTGTTGTTTTAATTAATTGAAGAATAACTTGTATTATGAGTCACATTAATTTAGCTTTTAAATGGATTTTAAATAGAAGAATATTATTAATTCTTCATTTGAATGTTGGGTTGATGATTATTTTTTTGATAAAAACCATTTTTTTAATTATTAAAACTATTCAAAGAGTTATTTTAAATATAGCTTTAACTTAAATTTTGACTTTAATTATTCGACATGTTTCTTTCAACTACTGTATCAATAGAATGAATATTGATTGTGTTATTATTACTAATATTATTTCTGTCATCGTTGTATCTCAAATTAGGAGTATTACTTCGAGCTCTTATTTGCTCATAGAGCCAATTCCCTTATTTTTTTGTCGTCTTTGTATTATAAAAAGGATTTTAAAGCTTCATTGGATTTTCCTATGATTTTTTATAATTTATTAATAAAATTCATTCAAATAATTAAAATTAAATATCAAAATATCAAAATTCCCATTTAAAATTTATTAATTAAATTAAAAAAATTAATTATTTCTTTTTTTATTTTCATTTAAAAATTGAATTTGTTTTGTATTAATTTTTTAGTTTGAAAAGTTATTCTGAAAATCAATAGAAACTTATCAATAAATTTAATTTCTAAATCATATCCATCATAGCTATCAATTAAATATTTTTAAATAAAATCCTAGCTTCTTTAATTAATTTAAATCACAAAATACTCATTTTTTATTAAAAACTATTTTTATTTTCTAAGTAAATTGATTTTTAAAAAGAAAAGAATGACTTTTGAAAAAGAAAATAAAAAAATTTTACATAATTTTTATCTGAAGAATTTTGGTTTTAATTTTTTTTTAATGATGAATTTCTCTAGCTTTCTATATTTTCTTGGTTTTGTGGTATTATTTGAAAATATGGATTTTTTTATGAAAACTGCGAAACTGAATTGTGATTTGATCCTTGAGTGTTTGAAAACATTTGTTTTTTTTCTAGAGAGCTATTTTCAATTGAATATTTTTTTTATAGAGGGGTTTTTCTTTAAGGAGTTTAGGCTTGTAAATCATTGAAGTAAGAGACGTAGCTTTCTGGAGTTTTTTCTAAGGGAGAAGAAGTCTTTGTATTCATTTGATTAGAATTTATTGCAGATTAGAGGTTCCTATTCTATCCAGGGGAAGAGTAATTCTTTTATTATCTAAGATATATATTGCTACGAAGGTTTAGGATGCTATTTGTGCTAGTATTGCTAAAATTATTTTGAGGATTATTAATTTTTTCTTCAAATTTTTAGTTTTCTGCCATTATTGTGCTCAATCTAGGTTTTTCCAATTATCTTTGAAATTCATGAAGAGAAAACTCATATTCTTCATACGGATAAGAATTTATTTATAAACCTTGATGAGAAGAAAGAGAAGAAGTATTAAATAACTATCTATTAACTATTTAATTTGGATAAAAAAAGCAATTGTGTCTTTTATTTTCTATGTATTCTTTGTTAGCTTAAATAAAACTGTAAATAGGGTTATTATCTGCTTACACTATAGATTAAACTTCCTCAGTGTTAAAGGATTTGCTGTTTCTAAAAAGATTTAATAATGGCATTTAACCATTTAATATTTGACATATCTCCAAAACAAGTATTTAATTTCTAAAGCAGCAACCTTATTTATGCTAATTTTACCTTTGCTTTATAATAGTTTCTATTTGAAAGCCTTTTGATTTTTTAAACAATTTATTGCACTCGTTTTCATAGAAAAGTCCTTCATAAAATATATTTGTTTCACTGTTATACAAATACCCTAATCCACTTAAATGTCCTTTTTCAAAGTTTCCATCAAAAATTAATCCATTTTCACTGTAAATTCTCCCGATACCTTGCATTATTGATTACTTCAAAAAGAATTCATTATTTTAAATAATATTAAAATATTTTTTTTAAACATTACTTTGAAAGTTCCAATGTTTTTCAGAATATCTCCTGATAAAGTCACACCTAGCCCTTCAGGTATTCCATTTTAAATTAAACCAAAATAATTCAGCTCTTCTCCAAGATTTATGAAAGCTAATTATTTTTGTCCCTGTGTAATAACAAAATTAATAGATAAATAAATACAGAAAGAAGTTAGAAATGTTTAGAAAGCGAAAATATTAATTTACTATGATAGTGTTTTAAGAAATATTAGTGATTCTCTAGAGAATGCTGCTCAATGAAAATAACTCAAAATCTCTTCTTGAAAATTGAGGGAAAAGAGGAATTGGAATATCTGTATTCAGAATATAATTATAAGGACTACTTGCAGAAAAAAACTAAGACTATTAACCCATTGGTGAATTTTCTTGTATTTCAAGTATTCTAAAAAGAACTCCTTACTTAAATTCACACATTTTCCACTCTCTTTTTTCGTGGTCGTAAAAGAAACAAATTCCTCTTAACTGGTTCTATCTCCATTGTCCAAAAATCCTGCTTTCATTTGCAAATTTTACCATAGCCTTACCATTCAATTTTCCACCTTCAAAAGAACCGAATGCATAGCAGCCATGGTTCAAAAACAGAATACCTTCTCCGTGAGGCTGATCGTTAAGCCAATCACCTAATTAATATAAATATGTTTGATGTTAAATGTGAGAATAAAAATTATGAATTCTTCTAAAATATAAATTAAAACTGTTAGTAAATACCTACATATACTGAAGAGTCATCCCAAATAAAAATCCCTTTTCCTTATCTTTTATTTTGAACTAATTATCCCTCATAAATTCCATTTCTCACTTCTGTGTAAATCACATCTAATTATTTTCAATTTTAAAATAAAATAAGTTTTTTCATCATGTCTTTTCTTAGATATGAACAAGTTTCTAAATGATAACTCGTTGAATTCATTTTAATTGCATTTTACCTTGCTCAGGCGGGATAATTTCGAAAAAACTTTTGGATATAAATAAAGGGTTTCTTGAAGTCATTTATTTATTTAACTTTTTAACGACTATAATTTATTTGACAGGTATATTTTCAATATTAATCTAAATAGTATAAATATCAAAACAAATCTACCCACACTCTTACCCAAATCATATGATATTATAAATTCTTTGATTTTCATTCATTTATTTATTTACTTATTATTAAGTAATTCAATCAATCAATTTTACATCAAAAATGTTAACCAAAAATATAAAAATATATTTTATTATTTCAAAATAGAAATATTCAAACAAAATTGAATTAAATTTATTGTTATTTCTGCATAATATTTTAAACATATTAAACAAACTATTTAATCTAATAGAATAGATAAGGGATATTGTTTATCTGATATATTTTAACAAAAAATCTATATTCAATAATCAATTATAATAAAAAAAATTTATATTATACAAAAATTTGCAATAAATTAAGGAATATATATATCCAACCAGGAACATTCATTAAATTCAATATGCTAAAACCAATTTCTACAACTCCGATAAAATTGCTTGAAATCAAAACAGAATTCTATGATTTGCTAAGAACGTCACTTTATTTAGCAACCAGAATTAACGATAATACAAAAAGAAATAACTACATAAAATCCTTAAATAATATTTACCATGTAAAAAATCAATGAAATTTTAAACAATTTTAATTAAATTTTTCAAGAAAATTCTCTTAAATTTTAATTGTTTTAATTTTAAAAAGCTTTATCAATCAGAAGGTGGAGCGAAATAAGTCGACCAAATGTATTACTACCAATCACAATGCTACAAAATTTTAATGAAAATGGAAAACAATCACTTCAATTTCGAAGGGCAAAGAAATTTCACATAAAATTAAAGCATCTAAAATTTAGTAAGTCAAAATACTATTTATTTTGAATGATATATCTTTATTAGTTAGTTAATTAACTCAATATACAATCTCTGTCTTTAAGTTAATAAATTTTTTTATTTTTTTATGTACGTTTAAAGATTAAAAACATTGAGGCAAGATTTCTTTGGATCCACTTTCCAAGCATTGAAAATGACGAAATTAAGCTGGCTAACAAACAAAAATACTCTGTTGATTTCTTGGATTCAATAATAGGAGAAGAAAAGTCTTCTCATTCCACTTCTTATTGACAAAAATAATATATAAATAAATCTCGAAACCCTTTTAACAAATGAGAATTCATAATTTTAAATATTTAAAATTATTTTGTATATATTCAATATTATTAATCAATATAAATATATTTCTAATGAGTTGTATTTTGCCTTTGTAAATACAAAATGTTCTAATTTTCATATTTTTCATTACCTTTCTTAATAAGCCTTTGTTTTATTTTGAATGATTCTCCCTAAATCTCGCTTATTTGCTTACAACCTAAAATAATTTTCTAAAAATCTAGGCAACCATAAAATATAACCAGAATTAAAACTATTTGATGAATTAATTTTATTTTAGATTAGCAGGAATGTCTGATGGACATAAAAATGGCACTTTGAATAAATTTTGTATTGTTTTATTTTAAATTTGCTTCGCTTTATTTTGTTTATTAAAAGATAATTCATAAATATATTGGATTTTATTTAGTTATTTTGAATTATAAGACAAGAGCCTTCTTTGGATAGAAGAAGATTGATAAGAAGATTAATTGATAGAGAAAGCGAGAAATACTTAAAGAAAAAGTGAGAAAGAAAGTTAAATAAAAAACTAAAGAGATAATAATTAATTATATCAAAAGATAGAAAGAAGAAAAATAAATTAAAAATATTTATAGGTTAAAATGGCTCCCGTCTTCCTTAAGGCTTTAAGATACGTTATTTATTCTTACCCCCTTTACGTCTGCTATTTAATTAGATAGGCTTAAATTAACGCCCAAGGTTCTGAAGAAGAGGAAGAACATCATTGATTTGTTCTTTGTTTCGACAATAGCGAAGGAAATTTCTTCCTCAATAGCTAAAAAAATCAATTGATAATTAATTGGCTCTTGAGGTTGAATATCGCGTTATAATGTGATTTAAAATCATTATGGAAAATGCAATTATATAGATTAGATTAAATGTATTAACCCTATTATCCATTTATCTATCATTTGTGTTTTTGTATCATTTTCTACTTGCCAAAATGCATTATCCATCCACTCATTCATTTATTCTCTGCTTTAAAAACCTCCTTATATAAAATACAATCAATTAAGCAAGCAATCAAAAAAAATATTAAGAACCTCTTTCAATTTCTTTATAATTTAATATTTTTACTTATCTATATAATTTTACATTCATTCTATTGGATCTTTCTCATTTTACGCCCAAGGATATTTGCCACGCTTCACAATGAACACTCTAATTCGATGCAAACAGAACTGTTTCATCTCATTTATTAAGAAATTTAAAGATCATCAAATAAAATCTTTTGAATAAAAAGCAATAAATCAGCAAAATAAATATATTATTTTCGCTGGGTTGAGCTAAAAATTTTTGATTAAAATATAAATTGTGATAATTGATTGATTTGAATTTTTAATGAGCAATATTTTTTTATTTTTTTTAACATGAAATATCTTTTTTATATTTGCATTATTTTTCGTCATTCTTCAATAAAAAAAATTACAAAAAATAAATAATATTTTATTTTTCTATTTTTTTAGAATTTAATTTGTAAGAAAATGTTAAAAATTCAATAAATTTAAAGGAAATAATATATATATTATTTAAAGCCAGATAGATATTTTATATTTATATGTAATATTAAAATAAATATTTATATGTAATATTAAAATAAATATTTATAAATTTAGGGAAGCAGATAAATTAATATTATAGATAATATATCTTCATATAAATTTAATACAATCTATTTGCTCCATAGTTAAATATTTAAAAAGTGAGTTAATTAATACCATTTAAAATCAAAATTATTGAAGAAAGACATGTTGTTATAAAATAAAATTTGATTTTAAAATATAAGGAATCACATTATAATTATGTATTAATTAATTAATATATATAAATTTAAAATAAGATATAATGAGAAGATAAGCTATCCAGAAAATAAAATATAAACATATAGAAGAATATTAATATTTAATTTAACTAATATTTGATGAGATTTTATTTCTAAAGTTTTATATATTTTTATGAATTATTTATTGTTCGTTCAAGGCAAATAATTTTAATTGCATGAAAGATTTTATTATTTAATTAATTTCAATTTAAAAAGGCTATTTATTTTATTTACTACAAGCCTAGCTAATCATCTCTATCTATTTGCATTTAAAACTTAAAACAAGTTTACAGATTTTAATTAGGATATCTTAATTACTATTAATTTGTAAAAAGTATGTGCATTAATTAGTACTTAAAGTTATATTTTGATTATGTAAATTTCAATTTTTGAACTTTTCCATTTTCTTTAAGACATCTCTTCTAACAATTTCTAACGAATTTATATCTAAATCTTTAATTAAACTCAATATTGCACATACTATATTTTGATTTTGCTTTTCAAACTATTAACTATTATTTGTCATTTCGTTTTCTATCATCTAGGATTAATTCTCTTGAATTTCATTCAAGCCATTCTTTTGTTTTTCGTTATCATTTAAATATACTTGACTAAAGTTATTGTTAGAACCCTAAATTTTCTTATAATAAATTCATTAAAAATCAAAATGTCAAAAAGATTAAAATTATCAATAAAAATGTTCTTTTACTAAAATAAATTACCTGGGCTTCTTGCTTTTCTTAAGGAGTTATTTATGAATTATCCAGTTTGCTTAAATTTGGTAAATAACTGATAACGATTTTACGATAATCAGGATTTTCTGCGCATGGATTATCTTGTAGCCATAAAACTTTCAAATTTTGTAAACCACTTAAATATTTCAATTCCTTTAAATCTGAAATGTTATTTTTTCTTAGATAAAGTTCTTATAAGTTTTTGCAATACTAAAAATCTTTCAAAGAATTAATCTTATTTACAGAGAGTGAAAGCACCTCTGCGTTAGGAATCTATTTAAGGATGGAAATATCATCAATATCGCTTCCCCATAAATTCAAATTTTTAATTTATGATAAAGATGAGCATTTAGTTTTTTAAATGATAAGCTCTTCTGTGAGTGGTTTGCCCATTTCAAATGTATATTTTATACTTTCTGCTTGCTTTAACGGATGAATAATGTTTCTAACCTAGTCGTGTCAAATAACGTTCAAATTTGTCTGCTAAAAATAAACAAGGAATATCTTATTTTTTGAATTAACTTAATTATTTTTTGAAAGGAATTTAACTAAAATTAAATAATTTGTATATATAGAACAGAAGTTCTATCTTTTCTATCTAATTTTCTTTTAAACACATTATTTACTGATGGTCTTTATTAACTTGATTTTAAATGACAAAAATATCCAATGGAAATTATTTAATTACTAAATTTTCATTGGAATATTTTATGGTATGCTATCTATCTATCTATCAATAAAGGGTATTAGTGGTTTAAATATCACAACCTAAATACTTTTTGAATTAATATTACCATTTTTTAGTATTTATTGTATTTTTAAAAATTTAAAACCCAAAGAAAAAAGGTATCCAATTTTTGTAAACACTCTTTTTTATAGTATAATTATTAATATTTATTTATATCATTGAAATAACTTTACTTTTTACATCAATAACTATTACTATTAGTGTATATTTTTTAATATAAGTACTAATCCTAATTTAAGATCTCTCCTTTATTTAAGATCATTTTTAGATAAATTTTTTACTTTTTCAAATAATATTGCCAAATGCCATTCAAAAATTTAATAATTTGAGATCACTATTTTTTTGAATGGCTGAAATATTTGAATAAAATTTATATAAAAATAAATAATTTTTTAATAGAATTTAATAAATAATATTTATAAGTAATATAAGAGAAACATTCTATTATAATTATTAGATCACTTAATTAAAAGAATAATAAAAAGTGTTTTACCTAGAGAGCAATTAATGACTTAAAACTCTCTACTTTGAAGAAAACAATTTCTCATTAAAAGGAAAGGTGATATTCCTTTTATTTTTTGTTTTTAATATTTAGCAATTCTATCCAATAGTTTTTTTATAATTTAATTTAGTTCTATAATTATACTATTTCACCTATTACAAACAACTTACTTCCTGTTCAATTCTCAGGTTTTTAGTTATTCTTTTAGCTTTATTAATTTCTATTCATTTCATGAAGTGTTCAATGTTCAAGGAGTTATTATTGGTTCTTCAATATCTTTAACATCCATTTATTATCTATTAATAAATCTGAACTTTACTCAAATGTAGATTCAAATTAGAACTCATATCGTAATGCTAAGAAATTATTATTCTTATAATTCAGACAGAATCTATTTATATATTATTTTTTTTATTTTGATTTAATGATATTTTTTAATTTATATTAATTGTATTTTTATTTGTGATATTAGGAAAAATATACCTTAATTTTGGATTTTTAATTATAATTATACACCAGTTTTTCTTTAAATTAGAAGTATCAAAAAGAGTTTGAAATAAAAGTGAATTAATTTTTAAAAATATTTATTATTTATTAAATTGCATTACATATTTTTTTATTCAATATTTTTGAAAAATATAAAATAAATGATAAATTAAAAAAAATATTTCGACAATCTAGAAAACGTAATTATTTATTTTAAATCAATATCCTTTAAAATTATTTTTATTATTAAAAAAGTTTTTAAACTCTTCACTTTAATCTCATTAGTTTCTCCATATTTATTTGAGGTAAATTTAATTTAATAATATTATTAATGTTTTTTTTTTAACATATAATTTTATTTAAATTTATTAATAATATTATTTTCCTAATGGAAATTCTCATCAATATTCATTCAATTTAATTTATAATAATATTTTTTAATTACTTTAAACTTTGCTTTCATTTTATTTAATTTGATTTTTAATTATTTATTTTTAATGTTTCATATTTTAAATTTCATTGTAACTAACTAACTAACTAACAAACTAACTAATTATTATATTTTTTTCTTCAATATCTAAAAAGTGAAAATTTTTTTGGTGATGAAGGAACAACAAGCTTAGGTATTGCTTTAGCGAAGTGTACTAATCTCTCAATTTTAACACTTACTCTTCTGTAAATAGAGTTTATTTTTCTTTGGATTGTTATTTTTTCATATAAAAATAATTTATTTTTCTTTTCTTTTTCTCATTGTATTTTTTTTTTTTTGATTAATTTAACTCGTTATTTTAATTTCAACTTTTGCTTCTATTATGTATTTATTTCTTTTTATTTCATATTTTTTCCTTCTAAATAACTAATTAATTATATTTTTTTCTTAAATATTTAAAAGTTCCTATTAAATTGGTGATGTAGGTGTATCAAGCTTAGGTTCTGGTTTAGAAAATTGCATTTATCTTTCAAATTTGGAATTTAATCTTTCGTAAAAACAGTTTATTTATTTTGGATTGCGATATTTTTTAATTTTAAAATTAATTTAAAGCAAAGTAACTATTTTTATCTGATATATTTTATGTTTGTGTAATTTTTCTTTTGTTAATTTAGCTATTTTTTTGATTTTTAACCTTTAATTTTATTATGAATTAATCGATTACTTATTATTTCATATTTTTTCTTTATTTTTTCACTCTAACTAGTTAACTAACTAATTAATTTCTTTTTCAATACTTAAAAAGTAACAATTAAATTGGTGATGAAGGTGCATCAAGCTTAGGTTTCAGTTTAGGAAAGTGCACCAATCTCTCAAATTTGATACTTAATTTTATGTAAAAAAACAGTTTGTTTATTCTGAATTGTGATATTTTTTAATAGAAAAATGAGCTTAAAATGATATCATTTTTTTAATTTTTTAGTTTTTTATTTGAATTATTTTGCTTTTTTTTTTTTCTTTCATAATTTAACTAATTTTTTCTTTTTCTTCGAGCTATGATTATTTATTAATTCATTTTTAACTATTTCATATTTTTCTTCATTTTTTCCTTCTTACTAACTAACTAATTAATTATATTTTTCTCTTCAATATTTAAATAGTGATAATAAAATTGGTGCAATTGGTGCATCAGGCTTAGGTTGTGGTTTAGCAAATTGCACTAATCTCTCAAATTTATCACTTTTTCTTGGGTAAAAACAGTTTAAATTTTTTAATATTAAATGAATTTAAAGTAATATAACTAATTCTTTTAATTTAATAATTTTATTTGATTTATTTTTCTTTATTGTTTTTATAAAACTCTGTATTTTTCTTTCTTTCTTTCTTTCTTTTTTAATTTAATTTATTTTTTCATTTTAAACTTTTACTTTTATATTTTTAGCTTATTTAATATTATTTCTTCGTTTTTTCCTTATTCTAACTAATTAAAATATACATTTTTCTTCAATATTTAAAAAGGTGGAATTAAATTGGCGAGGAAGGTGCATCAGGCTTAGGTTCTAGTTTAGCAAATTGCACTAATATCTCAAATTTGAGACTTGATCTTGAGTAAAAATACTTTATTTGTTTTGGAATGTGGTATTTTTAATATAAAAATAAATTTATTTATTCATTTTAATTTGATTTATTTTTATTTTTGTTTTTTATTGTTAATTTTGCTTTTTTTCTTTCTTTGTTAATTTAACTACTTTTTACATTTTAAGCTTTTTCTTTTATATGAATTAATTCATTTCAAGTAACTAATTATTAATATATATTTTTCTTTAATATTTAAATAGTCACAATAAAATTGGTGCATTTGGCGTATCAGGTTTAGGTTCTGGTTTAGTAAAGTGCACTAATCTCATAAATATGATACTGATCTTTCAGTAAAAATAGTTTATTTGTTTTGGATTATGATATTTTTTCATATCAAATATAACTAACTCTTTTAATTTATTTATCAGAATTCTATTTTATTTATTTATTTTTATCTTTTCCTTTGTACAGTGTGCTATTTTGTTTTTTTGTTAATAGCTAATTTTTTCATTTTTAATTATTTTTATTATTATGAATTAAATAAATTCTTATTATTTAATATTTTTTCGTTCTAATTAACTTATTAATTATAATTTTTCTTCAATATTGAAAAAGTAGCAATTAAATTGGTGATGATGGTGTATTAGGCTTAAGTTTTGCTTTAGGAAAGTGCACTAATCTCTCAAATTTAACACTTAATCTTTAGTAAAAATAGTTTATTTGTTTTGGATTGTAATATAATAATAAATTTAAAATATTGCAACTCTTTTAATTTATTTATTTACTTTACATCTATTTTTCTTTTGTTTTGTTTTTTCTTTGTTGATTTAACTCATTTTTTTATTTTAAAGTTTTTTCTTTTATTTTTTATTAATATATTTCTTATTATTTTATAATTTGTCTTCAAATTTTCCTTATAACTAACTGATTAATTTTAATCTTCTTCAATATTTAAAAAGTAACAATTAAATTGGTGCAATTGGTGCATAAGGATTAGGTTCTGGTTTATTAAATTGTTCTAACCTCTCAAATTTGATAGTTAATCTTCGGTAAATATATTTTTTTTGTTTTGAATTGCAATATTTTTAATATAAAAATGAATTTAAAACAATATTCTTCTTTTAATTTATTAGTATTATTTTAATAATTTTTCCCATTATTTTTTTACTTTCTTTGTTAATCTAACTAATTTTTTCATTTTCAAATATTTCTTATATTATTTATTAATTTAGTTCTTATTAATTAATATTTTTTCTTCATTTTCCTTTACACTAAGTAATTAATTTTTATTTTTTCTACTAATTTTATAAAGTAAAAATAAAATTGATGCAATTGGTGTATCAGGCTTAGGCTAAGGTTTAGTAAATTGCACTAATCTCTCAAATTTGGCACTTATTCTTCCGTAAAAATAGTTTTTTTGTTTTGGATTGTGATTAATATAAAAATGAATTTAAAACAAAACAATACTTTTAATTTAAATTTCAGTCTTTTTCTTTTTTTTATTTTAGCTGTATTTATTTTTTCTTTTTTTGTTAATTTAACTAATTAATTTTTGTTTTTTTTGCTTATTAATATATTTCATATTTTTTCTCCATTTTTTTTTTCCTTCTAATTATTTTTTTTACTATATTTCTATCTTCGATATTTAAAAAGTTACAATTAAATTTGTGCAATTGGTGCATCAGATTTAGGTTCTGATATAAGAGGAAAAGTGAGGTCTGGGGCAACATTTTTTTAGACTAGCTTTTTTTAACACATTTATATAATAATAATTTAGAATATTTTTACTGAGAAAATAAATACTGAATAAAAATTCATTTTCAAAATTGCACTTAACATTTTAGAATGGTTTTTGATGAGAAAATAAATACTGAATAAAAATTCATATTCAAAATTGCACATAATTGACATTTTAGAATAATTTTTACTGAGAAAATAAATACTGAATAAAATTCATATTCAAAATTGCACTTGATTAATATTTTAGAATAATCTTTGATGAGAAAATAAAAACTGAATAAAAATGCATATTCAAAATTTCATGTAATTAAAATTTTAGAATGATCTTTGATGAGAAAATAAATACTGAATAAAAATTCATATTCAAAATTGCACTTAATTAACATTTTAGAATGATAGAATGATTTTTGATTAGAAATAAATTCTGAAATAATTGAGTAATTCAAATAAAATATATAAAAAAATAATAAAATATGTTAAAATACCTAATAAAGTAGATAATAAATTTACTAATATTCGAATCAATAAATATTATCTACCTAAATAGAAAGTAAACTATTATAAACAATATTTATTTATTTTCACATAAATTTAATTGTTAGAAAGTAGTTAATGCTTTAAATAACATTATTTATCATTTTCATTAACTCTAAAATATTTTAAATCTATCTTATACAAATAATTTTTGTTTTAAAAGAATGTTGCAGCTCGCAATATTTTTTAAAATTAGGTGATACAATTAATTTAAGAAATCTGAGATTCTTTTTTTAATTGTTATTTTTTTATGTATTGTTATCACTAAATTAATAATCTTATTAATAAACAAATATTAAAAATAACATTATTTTTTTAAATATCTTTACATTATTTTATATGAAGTATTAATTTTAAATATTTTTTTTGTAAGCAAAAATAAAAATAAAAAACTGTGTTTTTAATTATCTTTTGTAAATTTAGGTAGATTACTTGCTCAATAAATATTTAATATGTTTTTGAATTAAATTAAACTGATAAGTAAAAATAAAAAAATTATTTTTAAAAATTTATGTAGCTTCAAATTCTCTCAAAAAATAGTAGAGTCAGTCA